>NC_138613.1:23113-53771 GCF_964289735.1 Phaethon aethereus | reverse complement strand
CTGGGTGCGGGCCTTCCCGGGGGAGCTGGCGGGGGACCCCGAGCTGCTGGGCCGCATGCGGGCGCTGCGGGAGGCGCTGGGCCGGGGGGCCGGGGGGGGCCCCGACACCCGCATCGACCTGGAGAGCCTGTACGTGGGGCGGGGGGGCGCGGGGGCGCGGGGTGGGACCGCGCAGGGAGACGGGCGTGGGGACGGGGGGCGTGCGCGCACGGGGACGCGGCCGTGGGCGCGACGCGTGTGCGTGCACGAGGGCGGGGGGGGGGCGCACGGGGCGCGTGCGCGCGCACGGGGACACGCGCGCGCGCCAGGAGCGACGCCGCGCGTGGGGACGCGCGCGCGCGCACAAGGACCGTGCCGCGTCGCGCCCACGAGGGCGGGGGGCGCGCGGGGCCGCGCGCGCGTGCAAAGCCCGGCCGGGGGCCCCCAGGGGGCCGGGGGGCGGCGGGGGGGGGGGGGGGCGCAGGACGCTGAGCACGCGCGCGGCGGGCGCAGGACGGCGCCGCCGGGGGGGGAGCAGGAGGAGCCGCCCCCCGCGCCCCCCGCCCGGCGCAAGACCTCGCTGCTGCTGGATCACCTGGGGGCGGCCGAGCTGGCCGAGCACCTCACGCACCTGGAGCACCGCGCCCTCGCCCGCGTCCGCGTGAGCGCGCCCGCGCGAGACCCACGCGGGACCCCCCCTCACGCCCCGCTGCGAGACCCACGCGGGTCCCCCCCTCACGCACCCCTGCGAGACCCACGCGGGTCCCCTCCCTCGCACGCGCCCGCGCGAGACCCACGCGGGACCCCCCCTCACGCCCCGCTGCGAGACCCACGCGGGTCCCCCCCTCACGCACCCCTGCGAGACCCACGCGGGTCCCCTCCCTCGCACGCGCCCGCGCGAGACCCACGCGGGACCCCCCCTCACGCCCCGCTGCGAGACCCACGCGGGTCCCCTCCCTCACGCGCCCTCGTGCGAGACCCACACGCGTCCCCTCCCTCGCGCGCCCTCGTGCGAGACCCACGCGCATCCCCTCCCTCACACACCCTCGTGCGAGACCCACGCGGGTCCCCTCCCTCACGCGCCCTCCTTCCAGACCCACGCGGGTCCCCTCCCTCACACGCCCTCGTGCGAGACCCACGCGGGACCCCTCCCTCACATGCCCTCGTGCGAGACCCACGCGCGTCCCCTCCCTCGCGCGCCCTCGTGCGAGACCCACGCGGGTCCCCTCCCTCACACACCCTCGTGCGAGACCCACGCGGGTCCCCTCCCTCACGCGCCCTCGTGCGAGACCCACGCGGGTCCCCTCCCTCACACACCCTCGTGCGAGACCCACGCGGGTCCCCTCCCTCACGCGCCCTCGTGCGAGACCCACGCGGGTCCCCTCCCTCACACACCCTCGTGCGAGACCCACACGGGTCCCCTCCCTCACACACCCTCGTGCGAGACCCACGCGGGTCCCCTCCCTCACGCGCCCTCGTGCGAGACCCACGCGGGTCCCCTCCCTCACACGCCCTCGTGCGAGACCCACGCGGGACCCCTCCCTCACATGCCCTCGTGCAAGACCCACGCGCGTCCCCTCCCTCGCACGCCCTCGTGCGAGACCCACCGCTGCCCACCCCCGGGCCGGGTGCCCCTCCCTCGCACGCCCGCGTGCGCGGCCGGGCCCGCCGGCCGCCGCGTGGCACGCCCGCGTGCGAGGGCCGCCCGCGCAGTTGCAGGATTACCGCAGCTTCGCCCGGCGCGGCTGCGCCGCCGGCAGCCCGGCCCTGCAGCGCGTCGTCGCCCTCTCCAACGGGGTCTCCCGCTGGGTGCAGCTGCTGGTGCTGAGCCCCCCCGGCGCCCCCCAGCGCGCCCGCGTCCTCGCCCGCTTCCTCCACGTCGCGCAGGTGACCCGCGCCCGGCCCCGCGCCCGTAGCCTCGCCCCATGGCCCCGTAGCCCTGCCCCACGGCTGGACCCATGGCCCCGTAGCTCTGCCCCATGGCAGCCCCATAGCGCTGCCCCATGGCCAGCCCCATGGCTCTGCCCCATGGCAGCCCCATAGCCCTGCTTCCTGGCTGGGCCACAGCCCCACAGCTCTGCCCCATGGCTGGTCCGTAGCCCTGCCCCATAGCAGTGCCCCAGCCCCATAGCCCTGCCCCATAGCAATGCGCCCCACAGAAGCTGCTGGAGCTGCGCAACTTCAACACGCTGATGGCGGTGGTTGGGGGGCTGGGGCACGGCTCCATCGCCCGCCTGCACCAGACCCTCGCCCTGCTGCCCCCCGACGTCACCAAGGTGGGGCTGGGGGGTCCAGGGAGGACAGGGGGTTCCTGGGGGCTTCGGGGGGGCACATGGGGGTCCAGGGTGGGGTCAGAGGGGAGCCTGGGGTCACCCTGGGGGGAACTGGGGGTCTTGGGGAGCACATGGGGGTCCTGGGGGCTGCTGGGGGGCAAAGGGGGGTCCTGGGGGGTTTCAGGGGGGAACCTGGGTGGGTCCTGGGGACCACAGGGGGGTTCCCGGGGAGCACAGGGGTGTCCGGGGGGGGTGTCGGGGGGAACCTGGGGGGTCCTGAGGGGCACAGGGGGGTCTCGGGGGCACATGGGGCCCCCCAGCCCTGCTCAGCTCTAAAATGTCCCCCCCGCGTGTGTCCGCCCCGTGTCCCCCTCTCTGTCCCCACATGTCCTCCTGCCCCCATAACCCGCTACTCCCCCCCCCCCATGCCCCCGGCCCCCGCGCCCCCCAGCTGTGGGCGCGCCTCTCGGAGGCGGTGGGCTCGGGGGGCAACTACCGGCGGTACCGGGCGCTGCTGGGGGGCGCGGGGGGCGGCGGGGGGGCGCGGCTGCCGGCGCTGGGGGTCCACCTGCGCGACCTGGTGGCGCTGGAGGCGGCGCTGCCCGACTGGGGGGGCCCCGGCCGCCCCCACCCCGCCAAGCTGCAGCAGCGCTTCGCCATCCTGGGGGGGCTGCTGGGGGGCGGCGAGCAGGGCCCCCCCGTGCCCGCAGACCCCGACCTGCTCCACCTGCTGACGGTGAGACCCCCAAACGCAGCGGCACCCCCTGACCCCCCCGGGTCCCCCAGACCACCCCAGAACCCCCGGGCCCCCCCTGACCCCCCCGGGTCCCCCAGACCACCCCAGAACCCCCGGGCCCCCCAGCCCCCCGGGTATCCCCGCACTCCCAGGCCCCCCCGCACCCCCAGACCCTCCCGGGTATCCCCGCACCACCCCAGGCCCCCCCGCACCCCCAGACCCCCCAGACCCCCCCGCACCCCCAGGTCTCCCTGGAGCTGGGGCAGACGGAGGAGCAGCTCTACCAGCTCTCGCTGCAGCGCGAGCCCCGCACGCGCCCCCCCGTGAGTGTGCAACGGGGGGGGAGTGTGCAACGGGGGGGTGCAACGGGGGGGTGTGTGCAACGGGGGGGTGCAACGGGGGGGTGTGTGCAACGGGGGGTGTGCAACGGGGGGGTGCAACGGGGGGGTGGGTGCAACGGGGGGGTGCAACGGGGGGGGTGTGTGCAACGGGGGTGTGCAACGGGGGGTGTGTGCAACGGGGGTGTGCAACGGGGGGTGTGTGCAACGGGGGGGTGCGTGCAACGGGGTGTGTGCAACGGGGGTGTGCAACGGGGGGGGTGTGCAACGGGGGGGTGGGTGCAACGGGGGGGGTGGGTGTGCAACGGGGGTGTGCAACGGGGGGGTGCAACGGGGGGGGTGCAGCACCTCGGGGGGCCTTGCAGCCCCAGCAGGGCCTGGGGGCCCCCGACCTGCTCCGCTGTGGGGCTGAGCCCCCCAACCTGTGTGTCGCCCCCAGTCGGGGCCCCCCCCGGCGCTGCCCCCACCCTGCCCCATGGACGAGTGGGTCCTGCCCGACCCCCCCCGGCCCGACCCGGCCCTGCTGCGCGCCCACCTCGAGCAGCTGGTGGAGGTGGGGGGCTGGGGGGGTCTCGGGGGGGTCAGGAGGCATTTGGGGGGGTCTCATGGAGCTTGGGGGTCCCTGAGAGGGGCCCGGGGGTTCTGTGGGGTGATGGGGGGGCCCCGTGGGAGCTCTGTGAGGTCACGGGGGGGTCAGCGGGGATCGAGGGGCTCCGGGGGGTGACGGGGGGTGACGGGGGGTGACGGGGGGGCGGCGCTCCGTGGGGCTCCGTGGGGCGACGGGGGGGGGCTCCGTGATGCTCCGTGATGCTCCGTGGGGTGACGGGGGGTGACGGGGGGGGGGTCAGTCCATTTTCCGTAACTTCGACGTGGACGGGGACGGCCGGATCTCGCGGGAGGAATTCGGGATCGTGCGGGGGAACTTCCCCACCTGCAGCTCTTCGGGGACGCGGACACCGACCGGTGGGGACCCCCGCGACCCCCCGGCGCCCCCCAGCGACCCCCCCAGGGAACCCCCCAGAGCCCCCCCCGGGGAACCACCCAGGGACCCCCGAAACAGGGACCCCCCGCGACCCCCCCCGGCACCACCCAGGGACCCCCCCAGAACGCCCCCAGGGACCCCCGAAACAGGGACCCCCCCCGGGACCCCCCGGCACCCCCCAGCGACCCGCCCAGGGACCCCCAAAACAGGGACTCCCTGCGACCCCCCGGCGCACCCCAGCGACCCCCCCCAGGGACCCCCGAAAGAGGGACCCCCCCCAGGGAACCCCCCAGAACCCCCCCCGGGGAACCACCCGGGGACCCCCGAAACAGGGACCTCCCCAGGGACACTCACCTGGCCCCCCGACCCCCCCCCCGGGACCCCAATGTCTGGGACCCCCCGCAGAGACCCCCCCGCCCCCCCCGCCCCCCAGCCCGGGGGGCGCCCCGGGGGTCCGGGGGTCCCGGCCCCACGGGTGCCTCCGCGCGTGGGGCAGGGACGGCAGCCTGAGCCGGGGGGAGGTGCTGGCCTGTTTCCTGCGCTGCAGCCAGGGGCCCCCCCCGCCCCCCCCGGCGCCCCCCCACCACTTCGAGGAGAGCAGCCCCCTGCGCCCCGCGGCCTGTCGCCACTGCCGGCGCCCGGTGAGCGCGGCCGCGCGCGCCCCTTGCGCACGCCCTCGTGCGCCCTCGCGTGCCCTCGCACGCGCCCTCACGCGCCCTCGCACGCGCCCTCGCACGCGCCCTCGCGCGCCCCTTGCGCACGCCCTCGTGCGCCCTCGCACGCGCCCTCACGTGCCCCTTGCGCACGCCCTCGTGCGCCCTCGCACGCGCCCTTGTGCGCCCTCGCGTGCCCTCGCACGCGCCCTCGCACCCGCCCTCGCACCCGCCCTCGTGTGCCTCGCACGCCCCTTGCACGCCCGCACGCGCCCTTGCATGCGCCCTCGCACGCCCCTTGCGCCCTCACATGCACCCTCGCACGCTCTCACACGCCCTCGCACGTGCCTACACGCCCTCACGTGCCCTCGCACGCGCCCTCGCACGCCCTCACACGCCCCTTACACGCTCTCACGCGCCCCTTACACACCCTCATGCGCCCTCGCACGCACCCTCGCACGCCCTCGCACGCCCGTTACACACCCTCACGCTCCTCGCGCGCCCTTACGTGCCCTTGCACGCCCCTGCGTGCTTTCGTGCGCCTTTGCACGCCCTCACGCGCCCTCGCACGCCTTCGCACGCCCCTTACGCACCCTCACGTGCCCGCACGCGCCCTCACACGCCCTCGCTCGCGTGCGCCCGGGCCCCCTCATGCCGGGAGCCCGGGGGGGGTGTCGCACGGAGCGCGGGGTGCGGCGGGCGCGGGCGTCGTGCCTTGCGCGCCGGCCCCTGGGCGCGGCTTGCACGAGCGTCGTGCAAGGGGAGGGGCCGGCGCGGGCGGCGCGCGCTCCCTCGCACGAGGGCTTCGCGCGGGCGCCGGGCGCGGGGTCTGGCGCGAGGGGGGGGAGCCCTCGCGCGGGGACGGCCCCTCACCCCTCCCCCCCGGCTCCCCCAGATTTGGGGCCTCCACACGCAGGGGCTGAAGTGCCGCAGTGAGTGGGGGAGGGGCGCAGGGGGGTGCGGGGGGGGTGCAGTGGGGGGTCACGGGTGCCGGGGGGGGGTATGGGTGCGGGGGGATGTCATGGGTGTTGGGGGGGGTCAGTGGTGCGGTGGGGGGTGCCCTGAGGGGCTATGGGTGACGGGGGGGTCAGTGGTGCAGGGGGGGGGTCACGGGTGCCATGGGGGGTGCCCTGGGGGCCTATGGGTGCAGTGGGGGGTCACAGGTGCCGTGGGGGGGCTATGGGTGCGGGGGGGTGTCATGGGTGCAGTGCGGGGTCACGGGTGCCGTGGGGGGTGCAGTGGGGGCTATGGGTGCGGGGGGCGTCATGGGTGCCGTGGGGGGGTATGGGTGCCATGGGGGGTGCCGTGGGGGGGCTATGGGTGCGGGGGGGTGTCATGGGTGCAGTGCGGGGTCACGGGTGCCGTGGGGGTGCCGCGAGGGGCCGGGGGCCGTGGGGGTGACGTGCCCCCCAGCCTGCGGCCTGCGCTGTCACGCCCGCTGCCGGGAGCGGCTGCGCGTCGAGTGTCGCCGTCGCACCCAGAGCGTCGCCGCCGACCCCCCCCCGGGGCCCCCGGGACCCCCCCCCCGCTCCTTCAGCTTCTCCCTGCCCCGGCCGCGCCGGCCCTCCCTGCGCCCCCCAGGTGGGACCCCAAAACCCCGGCCCCCCCCGCCGCCCCCCCGCCGCCCCGGGGGCCCCTCACGACCCCCCGCTCCCCCCAGGGCCCCCCCCCGAGCCCCCCCAGGAGCTGCAGGAGCTGGAGGACGGCGTCTTCGACACCCACCTCTAGGCGGGCGGGGGGGGGGCCCGGCCCCCCCGGGGGGCAGCGCGTGTACCGCGGGAATAAACTCTGCGTCCGTGTGTCCGTCCGTCCGCCTGTGGTGCTGGGGGGCCCGTGGGGTGGGGGCCTGTGGGGTGGGGGCCTGTGGGGTGGGGGCCTGTGGGGCGGGGGGGCCCGTGGGGTGGGGGGCCCGTGGGGCGGGGGTCTGTGGGGCGGGGGTCTGTGGGGTGGGGGGCCCCGTGGGGCCGGGGCCTGTGGGGCCGGGGCCTGTGGGGCGGGGGGGCCCGTGGGGTGGGGGGCCATGGCACCGGGGGGCCTGTGGGGTGTGGGGCCCGTGGTGCTGGGGGGCCTGTGGGGCGGGTGGCCTGTGGTGCTGGGGGGCCCGTGGGGCGGGGGGCCGTGGGGTGGGGGGCCCGTGGGGCAGGGGTGCCCATGTGGTGGGGGCCCGTGGGGCGGGGGGCCTGTGGGGCGGGGGCCCGTGGCGCCGGGGGGCCCATGGGGGGTACCCGTGGGGTGGGGGGCTGGGGTCGGCGCTGCGGGCCGGGGACCCTCGTTAGCGATGGCCGCTAATGAGCCCTGATGACCCCCGGGTGGGGGGCGGCTGCGGGGCGCTGGGCCCGGGGGTCCGTGGGGCTCCCTGTGGGGCGGCTGTGGGGTCTCCGTAGGGCTTCTGTGGGGTGTCTGGGGGAGCTCTGTGGGGCAGCCGTGGGGCGTCCGTGGGCTCCCTACGGGGCAGCTGTGGGGCACGCACGGGTCGCCCGTGGGCGCCCTGTGGGGCAGCCGTGGGGTGCCCACGCGCGCGCCGGGCCCGCGCCAGGCCGGCGCGGGGGGGGCGGGGCGGGGGCGCGCGGGGCCGGTGCCGTGCGCGCGCCCGCGGCGGGCGGGAGCTGCGGGACTGCGGGAGCGGCGGGGACGGGCCGGGGACGCCGCCACCGCCCCGGGCAGGTACCGCGCCACGGACACGCGTGGGGAGGGGGCGAGGGGGGCGGGGGGGGCCGGTGGGGGGGGGCGGGGTTGGGGGGGGGCGTGGGGGGCACCGGGGCGGGCGGGGGGGCAGGTTTGGAGGGCAGGGGGGGAGGATGGGGGGCGGGGGTGGGGCTGGGGGCTGGGGGGGGCAGGCTTGGGGGGCGGGGGGGGGTACCGGGACGGGGGGGGGGCCGGGATGGGGGGGGGCTGCGGCACGGGGGGGGCTGGGGGCTGCGGGCTCGGGGGGGGCAGGATGAGGCCCCAGTGCTGGGGGGGGCGGGATTGGGGGGGCCGGGGGGGGGGTCACATCCTTCCCTCCCAACGCCGTGAGGGGTCTGGGGGTCCCTGCTGGGGGGGGGGGTGTCTCCCCCCATGGCGGGGGGGCCACATCCGCCCCCCCCATCGCGGGGGTCTCGCCCTGCCCCACCGCACGGCTTTGGGGGGCCCATTGTGCTCCCCCCGCCCCACTGCGGGGTCCGGGGGCCGCACGCGGCCCCACCCCGGCCGGGGCCCCCCCCGGGGTGCGGGGCCCGGGCTGGGCGTGCGACGCACACGCGTGTGCGCGGGGCCGCCGGGCCTGGGCGCCCGTGGGCTCCCCACGGGCGCGGCGTCGCCCGCCGCGGGGCAGCGGGGCGGGACGGCGCACACGCGTGTGCAGGCGCGTGCAGGGCGCGGGCGGTCGCGTGTGCAAAGGTGGGGTGCACGTGGGGGGTGCGCGCTAACCCGGGGCGCACGCGTGCGTGTGCACGTCTGGGGGGGGGGGCGTCGTGCCAAACCGGGGGGCACGTGAGCGTGCAGGGGGCGCGCGTGAGCGTGCACGTGCGAAGCCGGGGGGGTGTGGCTGGGGGGGGGGGTGCGAGCTGGGGTGCACGGGGGTGCGCGAGCGTGCAAGGGCGCGCGTGTGCACGCAGGCGAGGGGTGTGCGGCGGGGCGTCGCACGGGCGCGTGCGAGGCACGGGGGGTCGTGTGCACACGCGTGTGCACGTGCACGCGCGTGTGCAGGCCCGTGCGCACGTGTTCACGGGCGTGAGCACGCGGGGGGGGTGCGGGGGGGGGGGCAGGACCGGGGCGCCTGCGTGTGCACGCGTGTGTGCGAGGCCGTGTTTGTGGCGTGGCGGGGGGCTGGAGCCCCCCCCCCCGCCCGTGACCTTCAGGCGCCCGCGGAGGCAGCGGGACCCGGCCCCCCCCCGCCCCCCCCCCGCTGAAATCGATAATTAATTCATTAGCCCGGGGTGGGGGGAAGGGCGCGCCCAGGACGCCTGGGACCCCTACGGGGCGGGGGTCTACGGGGCAGGGGCCCATGGGGGGAGCCCCTATGGGGCGGGGGGGGTCGTGGCTGTCAGTCCCGCCCCCCCGCAGGTGCAGCAGTTATTAGGTGATTGGCTAATTATGCGGCGCATGTTAATGAGCCCGTTCCCCGGCGCGGGGGGGCCGCGCGGCGTTATAAATAACCCGGGGCCTCATTTGCATGATGCCCGATCCCGGGTTGCCGCGGTGACCGGCATCATCCCCCCCCCCCCCCCCGCCCCCCGTCGCTGGGGTCAATTAACGGGGTTGGTAACGAGGGGCCCCGGACGCCCGGTCCCCTCACGCTCTCTCTCCCCCCCAGGTGCCCACCGGACCCCCGGCCATGCTGTAGCCCCCCCCGGGGCCACCCATGCGGCTGTGAGAGGACGGGGGTGGCCGGGCCCCCCAGGGCCCCCCCAGGGCCCCCGACCCGCCCAGGCTACGCGGCCGCCCCCGGCGCCATGACCTGCCCGGACGCCGTGGGACAGCCAGGACCCGGGGCCCGCCGAGAGACTAAGGCCCAGCAGGGCCCCACGGCCAACCAGGCCCATCTACAGACTAAGGCCTACCAAGGCTCCATGGCCAACCAGGGCCCCACGGCCAACCAGGCCCATCTACAGACTAAGGCCTACCAAGGCCCCACGGCGAACCAGGGCCCCATGGCCAACCAGGGCCCCACGGCCCAGCAGGGCCCCACGGCCAACCAGGCCCATCTACAGACTAAGGCCTACCAAGGCCCCACGGCCAACCAGGGCCCCATGGCCAACCAGGGCCCCACGGCCAACCAGGCCCATCTACAGACTAAGGCCTACCAAGGCCCCATGGCCAACCAGGGCCCCACGGCCCAGCAGGGCCCCACGGCCAACCAGGCCCATCTACAGACTAAGGCCTACCAAGGCCCCACGGCCAACCAGGGCCCCATGGCCAACCAGGGCCCCACGGCCCAGCAGGGCCCCATGGCCCAGCAGGCCCATCTACAGACTAAGGCCTACCAAGGCCCCATGGCCAACCAAGGCCCCATGGCCAACCAGGGCCCCATGGCCCAGCAGGCCCATCTACAGACTAAGGCTTACCAAGGCCCCATGGCCAACCAAGGTCCCACAGCCAACCAGGGCCCCACGGCCCACCAAGGCCCCATGGCCAACCAGGGCCCCACAGCCCAGCAGGGCCCCATGGCCAACCAGGGCCCCATGGCCAACCAGGCCCATCTACAGACTAAGGCCAACCAAGGCCCCACAGCCAACCAGGGCCCCACGGCCCAGCAGGGCCCCATAGCCCAGCAGGGCTCCCAGGACCACCTAGAGGCCAACGTCAATGACGGCTCCATGGCCTGCTCAGACCTGAAGGTCCGCCAAGGCCCCACGGCCAACCAAGGCTCCAAGACCCACCTACAGATCAAGGTCCACCGAGACCGCGTGGCCCCTTTGGACCCGAAGGTCCATGAAAGCTCAACGGCCAGCCGAGGCGCCACGGCCGGCCAAGACTGCAAGGCCCATCTGGAGACCAAGGTCAACCAAGGCGCTGTGGCCCATCAGGCTCTGAAGGGCCAACCAGACTCCACGGCCTACCAAGCCTCCGAGGACCACCCACAGACCGAGCTCAACCCGCGCCCCGCGGCTTGTCTAGACTCGAAGGCCCACCCAGACTCGGTGGCCAACCGAGGCTCCACGGCCCGTCTAGAGACCGAGTTCCGCCAAACCCCCACGGCCGCCCGGGCCGCCCCGTCCCGTCCGTGTCCCCGTGTCCCCTCGGGCGCCCGCCTGGGCTTGGTGCTGCTGACCCTGGGGTCCCTGCTGCTACCGGGGACCTCGGGGGCGGCGCTGGAGTTTGGGGGCGCCCCGGGCCAGTGGGCGCGCTACGGGCGGTGGGCGCCGGGGGCCGGTGGCCAACTGAGCTTCAGCTTGAAGACCAACATCTCCCGCGCGTTGCTGCTCTACCTGGACGACGGCGGCAACTGCGACTTCTTGGAGCTGCTGGTGGCCGAGGGGCGTCTTCGCCTCCGCTTCGCCATCGCCTGCGCCGAACCCGCCACGGTCCAGCCACCGGCGGCGGTGAGCGACGGCCGCTGGCACATGGTGCTCCTCACCCGCAACGCCCGCGAAACCGCCCTGGCCGTGGACGGGGAGGCGCGGGCGGCCGCCGTCCGCTCCAAGCGGGCCGAGATGGCGGTGGCCAGCGACCTCTTCGTGGGCGGGATCCCACCCGACGTCCGCCTCTCGGCGCTGACCCTCAGCACCGTCAAGTACGAGGCGCCCTTCCGCGGCTGGCTGGCCAACCTGAAGGTCGGCGACGCGCCGGCGGCGCTGCTGGGCGCCCAAGGGGTGCGGGGCGAGGGGGAGGAGCGTTGCGCCCGTCACCCGCCCTGCGCCCACGGCGGCCGCTGCACCCTGCGCCGCGGAGAGCCCCGCTGCGACTGCGCCGGCACCGGCTACCGCGGGCCCTTCTGCGCTGAAGGTGAGGGCGCGGGGGGGGGCGGCACGGCAGGGGACCGCGGCGGGGAGCGCGGCGCCGCCGCCGCGCGTCCGCGCGCTCGCGTCTCGCCGCGTCGTCGCGGCCTCGACGGCACCGCGCGGCCTCGCGGCGTCGCGCCCCTCGCGCTTCCCCGTGCCTCCGTGTCTTCGCGGCGTCGCGCGCCCTCGTGTCTTCACGGGGCTGCGCGTCTTCACGGCCGCGCTCTCGCGTCCCGCCGCGTCATCACGTCCGCGACGGCGTCGCGCGGCCTCGTGGCGTCGCCCGTCCCGGTGCCCTTGCACGTCCCCGTGTCCTCGTGCGCCCGCACGCTCGCGGGCCCCGCCCCTCTCCAGCCCCCTGTGCCCCGGCGCCCGCCCCGTCTTCGCACGCCCTCGTGCCCTTGCGCGTCCTCGTGCGGCGCGGGGGGCGGGTCGGGGTCGAGGCGGGGCTTTGGGGGCCCCCGGCCCCACACCGGGACCGGCACGCGCCGGTGCTCGCGCCATTGCGCGGCCCGGCGTCCTCGCGCGCCCTCGCGCGGCACCGCGGCCCGGGCGACCCCCGGGGTGGCGGCGGCGGCCGGGCGGGCGCCGGGGTCCCTCGTGCGAGACGCCCCCTCACGCGAGTCCCCGCCGGCGGCCCGGGGACAACCGGCGGCGTCGCCATGGCAACGGCATCCTCCCGGGCCTGTTGCCGGGGCTGGGTTGCCATGGTGACGCCGGGGCTGGGTTGACCCGTTGTCAAGGCCGGTTGCCATGGCGACGGCCGGGCCGCCTGTCTCCCTAGCGACGGTTGCCGGGGCGCGGCGCCGCGGGGATGTTTTTCCACCCGTGTCCTTGAGGGGGGACGGGGATGGGCTGGGGGATGCGGGGTCCCTGGGGGTGCCCCATAGGGTGCACAGTCCTATGGGGTGCACTGTGGGGTGCAGGGCCCCTGTGGGGTGCCCCATAGGGTGCTCAGTCCTATGGGGTGCGCTGTGGGGTGCAGGGCCCCGGTGGGGTGTTATGGGGTGCTGTGGGGTGCCCCATAGGGTGCTCAGTCCTATGGGGTGCGCTGTGGGGTGCAGGGCCCCTGTGGGGTGTTATGGGGCGCTGTGGGGTGCCCCATAGGGTGCGCAGTCCTATGGGGTGTGCTGTGGGGTGCAGGGCCCCGGTGGGGTGTTATGGGGTGCTGTGGGGTGCCCCATAGGGTGCGCAGTCCTATGGGGTGCGCTGTGGGGTGCAGGGCCCCTGTGGGGTGCCCCATAGGGTGCTCAGTCCTATGGGGTGCACTGTGGGGTGCAGGGCCCCTGTGGGGTGCCCCATAGGGTGCTCAGTCCTATGGGGTGCGCTGTGGGGTGCAGGGCCCCTGTGGGGTGCCCCATAGGGTGCGCAGTCCTATGGGGTGCGCTGTGGGGTGCAGGGCCCCGGTGGGGTGTTATGGGGTGCTGTGGGGTGCCCCATAGGGTGCGCAGTCCTATGGGGTGCGCTGTGGGGTGCAGGGCCCCGGTGGGGTGTTATGGGGTGCTGTGGGGTGCCCCATAGGGTGCTCAGTCCTATGGGGTGCGCTGTGGGGTGCAGGGCCCCTGTGGGGTGTTATGGGGTGCTGTGGGGTGCCCCATAGGGTGCGCAGTCCTATGGGGTGTGCTGTGGGGTGCAGGGCCCCGGTGGGGTGTTATGGGGTGCTGTGGGGTGCCCCATAGGGTGCGCAGTCCTATGGGGTGCGCTGTGGGGTGCAGGGCCCCTGTGGGGTGCCCCATAGGGTGCTCAGTCCTATGGGGTGCACTGTGGGGTGCAGGGCCCCTGTGGGGTGCCCCATAGGGTGCTCAGTCCTATGGGGTGCGCTGTGGGGTGCAGGGCCCCTGTGGGGTGCCCCATAGGGTGCGCAGTCCTATGGGGTGCGCTGTGGGGTGCAGGGCCCCGGTGGGGTGCCCCATAGGGTGCTCAGTCCTATGGGGTGCGCTGTGGGGTGCAGGGCCCCGGTGGGGTGCCCCATAGGGTGCGCAGTCCTATGGGGTGCGCTGTGGGGTGCAGGGCCCCGGTGGGGTGTTGTGGGGTGCTGTGGGGTGTGCGTGCACCCCCCGCCGTGCACCGCGCACCCCCGTGCGACACCACCGCCGTGCAAGGCCCCGCCTCCCGCCCCGCCCCCAAGGTCAACCCAAGGTCGCGGGGACCCCCGGGGCTGGGGTGACGTCACCGGGCCGCGCACGAGGGCACGGGGGCCACGCGGGGCACGCGCTCACTAACGCCGCTTCCCTTCCCCCCCGCTCGCCCCGCCGGGACCCGCAGAGGACGATCCCGCGGTGGAGGGTGAGTGGGGGGCGTGCGCGGCGGGGGGAGGGGCGTGCGGGGCGCCACGCGCGGAGCCGGGGGGGGCCCAGGGCGGGGGGGCGCGCGCGGCCCAGCGCCCGCGCCCGGGGCCGTGCGCAAAGGCCGGGACCTGCGCTCGTGCACGGGGCGGGGCTCGCGCAAGGCGCGCGGTGCGCACGGGCCCGGCACGCGCCGGCGGCCGCCTCACCCGCCGCTCCGGCCACGCCCCTCTCCGGCCGCTCGGCGTGACGTCACCCCCGGGCAGCCCAATAGGACGGCGGCGAGCGAACGAAGGGAGGGGCGTTGCGCCGCGAGCCGGTGCGGGCGGGGCTATGCAAAGCGGAGGGCGGCCGGCAGCCAATGGGGAGGAGCTATGAGGCCGGCCGGGATTGGGTGAGCTCTGCCCCGCCCCCCCGCGAGGGGCGGGGCGGGGAGGAGGGGGCGGGGCTCGCGCGAGGCCCTCGTTAGCCCCCGCCGCTCACGAGCCCTGCGGACCCCCCGGGGGGTGGGGGTGGGGTCCCCGCGCGAGGGGGCGCCCCCCCTCGCGCCCCCCCCGTGTCTCCATGCCCTCCCCTCCCCCCCCCTCCCGGCTTTTCCCCCCCACGACAAAAAGGGGGAAAAACCCGCGGGAAGGCGGCGGGTGGGGGAGGGGCGGCGCTGCCGGCGCGGCCCCGCCCCCCCGCACCTGTCCCCGCCCCCCGTATCCGTGTCCCCCGACCCCCCCCCCCCGGCATCGCCCGATGCCGTCACAAGTTAACGCGCTTTAAGTTGTGACGCGGCCCGCGGTGACGCCTCTTCTCTCCCCTCCCCCCGCTGCTTTTGGGGTTGTTTTGGCGCTTTTGGTTGCTGCGGGGGGGTTTGTGCTTTCGCCGCTTTCCCGCCTCGGCGCCGGCTTTGCCCCCCCGCCCCCCCGCGGGATTCTCCCCGTTCCCCCTTTTCGTTTCCTCCCACGACCCCTCCCCCCGCCGGCCGCTTCGCTCTGGGCCGTCCCCGCCGCCCCTCCCCCCGCTCCCGGGGCTTTAACCCTTTCGCCTCTTTCTGCCTTTTCCCGCCCGTAACCGCCTCCCCCCGCCCCCCCCGGCACTTTCGCTTTCTCCCCCCCTCCCCCCGCTTTCCCTTTCTGCCGCCACTTTCGCTTTCCCTCGTTTCGCTTTGGCTCCGCCCCCAAGGTCCCGCCCACCTGCGAGTCACCGGCCAAGGTAATGACGCGCCCCGCCCCCCGCGTGCCGCCCTCGGGCCCCCCTCACCCCCCCGCCCCGTCCTCATCATCGTCATCGTCCTCATCATCGCCATCGCCATCGTCACCCCCGCCCCTCCCCCCCCCATCATGTCTGTGGCTCGTGCGACACGGGGGGCACGGGGGGGGAGGGGCGGCCGCCTCGCACGGGGACGGGGAGGGGGCGGGGGGGGCGGGGGGGGGCGGCCCCTCGCACGAGGACGCGGGTGCCCGCGCGCGGAGCCCCTGACGCCGCCCCCTCCCCCAGGGCCCGCGGAGGTCGCCGAGGGGGGGCCCGGCCGCGGCGCCGGCGAGACCCAGCAGGCGACGAAAGGTCAGTGGGGCGCGACCCCCGCGACCCCCGGGACCCCCCCCCGGCCAAGGGACCCCGGCTGCCCTCGCGCGCCCCGAGCGCGCCGCGTGCCGCGTGCCGGCCGCCCGGCCGAGCCCCCCGCGGCGCGAGGTCCCCGGCGCGAGGTCCCTGTCACAAGGTCCCCGGCGCGATCCCCGGCGCGAGGTGCCCGGCGCGAGGTCCCCGTCACAAGGTCCTCATTGCGAGGTCCCCGTCGCGATCCCTGTCGCAATCCCTGTCGCAAAGCCCCCGTCGCGATCCCCCTCGCGATCCCCGCCGTGACGCCCGCGGCGCCGGGCGCTGACGCGGGGTCCCCGCAGGCCGGGAGGAGTACGTGGCCACCTTCAAGGGCAACGAGTTCTTCTGCTACGACCTGTCGCACAACCCCATCCAGAGCAGCGCGGACGAGCTGACGCTCTCCTTCCGCACGCTGCAGCGCAACGGGCTGCTGCTGCACACCGGCAAGTCGGCCGACTACGTCAACCTCTCGCTGAAGAGCGGCGCCGTCTGGCTCGTCATCAACCTGGGCTCCGGCGCCTTCGAGGCGCTGGTGGAGCCCGTCAACGGCAAGTTCAACGACAACGACTGGCACGACGTGCGCGTCACCCGCAACCTGCGACAGGTAGGGGCGGGGGAGGGGGCTGGGCGCCGGCTGGGGGCGCGGGAGCGCCGGGCGTCTTGGTCGGCTCCCCAACTGGGAGCGCTGGGCGTCTTGGTCAACTCCCCAACTGGGAGCGCTGGGCGTCTTGGTCAACTCCCCAGCTGGGAGCACTGGGCGTCTTGGTCAGTCAACTCCCCAACTGGGAGCGCTGGGCGTCTTGGTCAACTCCCCAACTGGGAGCGCTGGGCGTCTTGGTCAACTCCCCAACTGGGAGCGCTGGGCGTCTTGGTCAGCTCCCCAACTGGGAGCGCTGGGCGTCTTGGTCAGCTCCCCAGCTGGGAGCGCTGGGCGTCTTGGTCAGCTCCCCAACTGGGAGCGCTGGGCGTCTTGGTCAGCTCCCCAGCTGGGAGCGCTGGGCGTCTTGGTCAACTCCCCAGCTGGGAGCGCTGGGCGTCTTGGTCAACTCCCCAACTGGGAGCGCTGGGCGTCTTGGTCAACTCCCCAACTGGGAGCGCTGGGCGTCTTGGTCAACTCCCCAACTGGGAGCGCTGGGCGTCTTGGTCAACTCCCCAGCTGGGAGCGCTGGGCGTCTTGGTCAACTCCCCAACTGGGAGCGCTGGGCGTCTTGGTCAACTCCCCAACTGGGAGCGCTGGGCGTCTTGGTCAACTCCCCAACTGGGAGCGCTGGGCGTCTTGGTCAACTCCCCAGCTGGGAGCACTGGGCGTCTTGGTCAACTCCCCAACTGGGAGCGCTGGGCGTCTTGGTCAACTCCCCAGCTGGGAGCGCTGGGCGTCTTGGTCAACTCCCCAACTGGGAGCACTGGGCGTCTTGGTCAGCTCCCCAACTGGGAGCGCTGGGCGTCTTGGTCAGCTCCCCAACTGGGAGCGCTGGGCGTCTTGTTCGGTCAACTCCCCAACTGGGAGCACTGGGCACCTTGCTCAGCTTCCTGACTGGGAACACTGGGTGTCTTGGTCAACTCCCCAACTGGGAGCACTGGGCGTCTTGTTCGGTCAACTCCCCAACTGGGAGCACTGGGCACCTTGCTCAGCTTCCTGACTGGGAACACTGGGTGTCTTGGTCAACTCCCCAACTGGGAGCACTGGCTGCCTTGCTCATCTCCCCGACTGGGAGCACTGGGAGCACTGGGCACCTGGGTTGGTGAACTCTCCAAGTGGAAGCACTGGGCATCTTGGTCAACTACCTGACTGGGAGCACTGGGTGCCTTCATTGGTCAGCTACCCAACTGGGAGCACTGGGCACCTTGCTCAGCTCCCCTACTGGGAGCACTGGGTGCCTTGGTCAGCTCGCCAACTGGGAGCACTGGGAGCACTGGGCGCCTTGGTCAGTGAACTACCCAACTGGGAGTACTGAGCGCCTTGGTCACCTCCCCAACTGGGAGCACTGGGTGCTGGACCCCAGGGGTGCTCCCCAACTGGGGGCAGTGGGAGCACTGATTGCCTTCGTCAACTACACAACTGGGAGCACTGGGAGCACTGGGTGCCTTGGACAGCTACCCAACTGGGGGTACTGGACACCAGGGGCTGCTCCCCAACTGGGAGCCCCAGATACCTTGGTCCAGTGCCCAACTGGGAGCACTGGGCACCAGGGTCTGCTCCCAAACTGGGAGCGCTGGACATGTTGGTCAACTACCCAACTGGGAGCACTGGGAGCCTTGGACAGCTACTCAACGGGGAGCACTGGGCGCCTTGGTCAATCACCCAACTGGGAGCACTGGGGGCAGCGGGCGCCTTGGTCAGCCACCCAACTGGGGGTGAGGGGCACCGGGGGCTGCTCCCCAACTGGGAGCACTGGGCGCCTTGGTCGACCACCCAGCGGGGAGCACTGGGCGCCCGTGGGATTGGGGGGGGGGGTTTGCCCCCGCCCCCCGCCCCCTCTAACGACTCTCTGCTTCTCTCCCCAAGGGTGGGCGCCCCCCCGCCCCCCCCCACGCAACGCCCCCCCTCCCCGTGCAACGCCCCCCCCCTCTGTGTGCGCGCGTGCGACTAACACGCTTACCGGGGCCCCCCACTAACCTCCCCGCCCCCCGACTAATCCCGGGGGGGTGTCCCCCCCCCCGGCCCCCCCCAACGCCGGGGACGTCACCTCTCGTGTTCTGTGCTCTCTCCGCTGCGCGCCGGCGCCAGCACGCGGGGATCGGCCACGCCATGGTAAACACGCTGCGCTACCTGGTAGTTATCGCTCCGGCGTCACCGCGGCCGCGCCGCGGCCACCCCGCGCGACTCGGGGCCACTCGGGGCGCCCGCCCGGCCGCGGCCCCCCGAGGCGAGAACCGGCCGCTTTCCCCCCGAAACGCCTGCCGGGGGCCGGGGGGGGACACGCTTGTCCTGCGGGGGGGCGGGGGGCCCGAGCCCCGCTTTTGGGGGCGAATCTCTGGGGTTTGGGCCGATCTCCCGCCGGACGCCGTCGGGCCTCGGTTCCGGGGCCAAAACCGGCCGCTTTCCCCCCAAAATCCTGCCCGGGGGCCTGGGTTCTTTCCCTGGAGGGGCGACGTGGGGTCCCGAGCCCCACTTTTTGGGCTGATTTCCTCGGGATTTGGGGCTATTTTGTGCCACCCCCACCCCCCCCCCCGCAGCCAGGTCTCGGCTCCCCAGCGCCAAAACCGGCCGCTTTCCCCCCAGAAAAGCCCCTTCGGGGTCGGGGGGGAATGTTTTTCCGCAAGGGGGCGCTGTGGCGGCCCAAGCCCCGCCTTTTGGGGCGAATTCTTGTGATTTTGGGCAACTTGAGACTCCGCGCCCACGCGGCCGGCCTCAGCTCCCCAGTGCTAAAACCAGCCAGTTTCACCCCAAAACCCCACCCGGGCTCGCGGGGAGGCTGTTTTTCCCCGGGGGGTTGGCGCGAGGTCCCAAACGCCACTTTTTGGGGCGAATTCTTGGCTTTTTGGTCCGTTTGATGCCCCCTCCCCTTGCAGGCAGCCAGGCTTCGGCGCCCCGACCCCGAAACCAGCCAGTTTCCCCCCAAAACCCAGGCTTGGGGGTGGGGTGATCAAGCTGGGGGGGGGGTCGTCTTTTTTTGGGGTGCCCCCTCCCCGAATTGAGGATGGAAATGGCGTTTTCAGGACAAGCCCGTGGGCAGCTGCCGCCCCCCCTTCCCCCCCCCGCAGGCAGCGGGGCCGCCCCCGGCCCCCCGGCCCCGCAGGGATCGGGCCCCGCTGCCTGCGCCGGAGCCCTCGCACGGCTTTGCACGCCTTCGCACGGCCCCGCACGGCTCACTAACACTGTGCCCCCCGGCCTTCCTCCCCCTCCTCCTCCTCCTCCTCCTCCGCCTCCTCCTCCTCCCCACCCCTGGGTGCTGCTGGCGGCGCACCGGGGCCGGCACGGCTGCGGGGTGGGTGCCGGTGTGCGAGGCGCAGGATGGGCGCGCACGTGCGTGCACGGGCGTGCGTTGGTGCGAGGGTCACGCTGGGGCGTGCACGTGTGCATGCGCATCGGCGTGAGCCCAGCCTGGGGCACGCGTGTGCTTGAGCACGCAGCGACGCGTGCTCGCAGCCCGTGCGTGTGCGTGTGCTCACACGCGTGTGCGAGCTGCGCCCGGGCCGCCCCTGTGCCTCCCGCCGCCCCGGTGCTGCCGCTGTCCCTGCTGTCCCCGCACGCCCGCGTGCACGGCTCCTCGCACGTCCTCGCGCGCCCCTGCACGCCCTGGCACACCCCTCGTGCACCCTCGCACGCCCCTTGCACGCCCCTTGCACGCCCCTCGTACACCCTCACACACCCCTCGCACGCCCCTGCACGCCCTCGCACACCCCTTGTACGCCCTCGCACCCCTCGCGCGCCCCTCGCACGCCCCTCGCACGCCCCTCGTACACCCGCACACACCCCTCGCACGCCCTCGCACGCCCTCGCACGCCCTCGCGCGCGCTGAGCCCCACTAACAGCCATTTTTCTGTCTGAGCTTGGTTCTGTCTGAGGACCCCCAAAACTCGTTACTAATCCACCCCCCCCTCCCCGGTGTCACCCCTCGGTGTCACCCTGTCACCCCCGGCCCCTCCCCCCTCGCCACCCCCTCCCCCTCCTCACCCCCCCGGGGGGCTCCTGGGGGGCGGGGTCTCCCGGGGGGCGGGGTCTCCCGGGGGGGAGGGCCCTGAGGCCGCGGCCTCATTAGCGGCGGCCGCTGATGAGCGCTGATCGCCCCGGGCGGGGGCGGGGCGCGGCCCGGCCCGGCCCGGGGGGCACCGGCCGCGGGGGTCCGTGTCCCCCCGCACCCGGCCGGGGCCCCGTAGCTGCGCCCAGGGGCACCCTTGGGCCGCCCCGAGACCCCCGGTGTGCCCCCCCGGGGGTGCCCCAGCCCCCCCGGGCGCCTCCCGAGACCCCCGGCCCGCCCCCCCGTGCCCCCTCACCCGCCCCATATCCCATCCACGCCCCCACCGCTGCCCCTGTCCCCCCCATTACCGCCCCTCCGCCCCCCTCGCCCCATCACTCCCCACATCCCCATCCCCCCCCCCGCCCGTCACCGCCATATTGCCCCCCATTGCCCTCCGTCGTCCCCACCGTCCCCCCACAGCCCCGTTCCCCCCCCATCGCCCCCAGCCTCCCGGGTACCGCCCCCAGCCCCCCCCACCCCTTTTGGGGTCCCCCCCCAGACACAGAAATGGCTGCGGCGGGCAGGCGGGGGGGGCCCCCGCTGAGGCCGGGCGCGCTCGTGCCGCAGGTGACGATCTCGGTGGACGGGATCCTGACGACGACGGGGTACACGCAGGAGGACTACACCATGCTGGGCTCCGACGACTTCTTCTACGTGGGGGGGTCCCCCAACACCGCCGACCTGCCCGGCTCCCCCGTCAGCAACAACTTCATGGGCTGCCTGAAGGACGTGAGCGCGGGGGTGTGGGGTGCCGGGGGGCACAGGGAGCACTGGGGTGCATGGGGGCGTGGGGAGCACTGGGGTGCACGGGGATGTGGGGTGCATGGGTGCACGGGGAACACTGGGGTGCACGGGGAGGTGGGGTGCATGGGTGCACGGGGAGTACTGGGGTGCACAGGGACGTGGGGTGCACAGGGACGTGGGGAGCACGGGGGTGCACAGGGAGCACTGGGGTGCACGGGGACATGGGGTGCACGGGGACATGGGGAGCACTGGGGTGCACGGGGAGCACTGGGGTGCATGTGGACATGGGGTGCACGGGGAGCACTGGGGTGCACGGGGATGTGGGGTGCATGGGTGCACGGGGAGCACAGGGAGCACCGGGGTGCACGGGGACACGGGGTGCACGGGGATGTGGGGTGCATGGGTGCACGGGGAGCACCGGGGTGCACGGGGACACGGGGTGCACGGGGATGTGGGGTGCATGGGTGCACGGGGAGCACCGGGGTGCACGGGGACACGGGGTGCACGGGGATGTGGGGTGCATGGGTGCACGGGGAGCACCGGGGTGCACGGGGACACGGGGTGCACGGGGATGTGGGGTGCACGGGGACACGGGGTGCACGGGGTCCGGTGCCGCGGGCCAGGGGCGCCCGTGGGACACGCCCCCCGCCCCCCCCAGGTGGTCTACAAGAACAACGACTTCAAGCTTGTCGCGCCTGGCGCAGGAGGGCGACGGGCGCGTGACGCTGCACGGGGCGCTGCTCTTCCGCTGCGAGGCCGTGGCCGCCCTGGAGCCCGTCACCTTCGGCACGCCGCAGGCCTTCCTGGCGCTGCCGGCGTGGCGCGCGGCGCGCGCCGGCTCCGTCTCCTTCGACTTCCGCACCACCGAGGCCAACGGGCTCCTGCTCTTCGCCCAGGGGCGGCCGCGGGGGTCCGGCCGCCCCCGGCCCGACTACTTCGCCCTGGAGCTGCTGGACGGGCACCTCTACCTGCTGCTGGACATGGGCTCCGGCGGCGTCAAGGTGCGCGCCAGCGCCCGCAAGGTCACGGACGGCGAGTGGTGCCACGTGGACGTGCAGCGGGACGGGCGGAAAGGTGCGGGGGCCGCGAGGGCGCCGGCGCGGGGAGGGGCGGCCGCGCGCGGTGGGGGGGGGGCGGGCGGGCGCGCCCCGGGGTCCCCGCGGCGCCCCCGACGCCGCCGGTGCCCCCCAGGCTCGGTGTCGGTGAACAGCCGCAGCACCCCTTTCCTGGCGAGCGGCGAGAGCGAGGTGCTGGACCTGGACTCGGAGCTGTACCTGGGGGGGCTCCCCGAGGGGCGGCCGGGCCCCCCGCTGCCCCCCGAGCTCTGGACGGCCTTTCTGCGCTACGGCTACGTGGGCTGCGTCCGCGACCTCTTCGTCAACGGCCGCAGCCAGGACGTGCGGCGGCTGGCGGAGGAGCAGGCCGCCCCGGGGGTCGCCCCCTTCTGCGCCCGCGAGCCCCCCGGCACTGCGCCAGCGGGCCCTGCCGCAACGGGGGGCTCTGCCGCGAGGGCTGGAACCGCTTCGTCTGCGACTGCCTCGGCACCGGCTACCTGGGACCCCGCTGCGAGACCGGTGCGTGGCCGCGGGGGGTGGTCCTGGGGAGGGGGCACCCGGGGTGCTGGGGGTCTGCGGTGACGGGGTCCCCCCAATAGCCCCAGTGTGCGGTGACGGGGGTCCCCCTGATCGCCCCGGTGTGCGGTGACAGGGGGTCCCCCCGATCGCCCCGGTGCGCGGTGACGGGGGTCCCCCCGATCTCCCCGCTGCGCGGCGGCGTGACGGGGGTCCCCCGCAGAGGCGGCGGTGCTGAGCTACGACGGCAGCATGTACCTGAAGATCCTGGTGCCGGGGGCGGCGCAGACGGAGGCGGAGGACGTGGCCCTGCGCTTCATGTCCCCCGCGCCTACGGCCTCGTCCTGGCCACCACGTCGCGGCAGTCGGCCGACACGCTGCGGCTCGAGCTGGACGGGGGCCGCATGAAGCTCACCGTCAACCTGGGTGAGCCCCCCGGCACCCCCGACCCCGGCGCGGTCCGCGACGGCGCGCGCGCGGCGGGGTCCCCGGAACGGCCCCCGGAGCGGTGCCCGAGGCGGCGCTCGTGACCCCGGAACGGTCCCCGAAGTGATGCTGGAGTCGGTGCTGGGACCTCGAAACGGTGCCCGGGACCCCAAAATTGCACCTGAGACCCCAAACCGGGCCGGGTCCCCCAAACGGCACCTCTGGGGGGCGTCACCAGAGCCAACTCGGGCACCCACGTCCCTGTCGGGTCCCATGTCCGTCTGTCCGTCCCCCCCCGCCGGGTTTGGAGCCTTCGTGACCCCCCCGCTGCCACTTGGGGCATGGCGCCGGGACCCCCCGGAGGGGCTGGGATCCCCCCCAGGGATCTGGGATCCCCCAGGGTCGGGGTCTCCCTGCAGCCACACGCAGGGTGGGTGGACCCCCACGCGGCTGCAGGTCCTCTGTGGGCTCGGGGACCCCCCACGGGATTGGGGTTCCCCCCTGCAGCCCCACAGCACTGGGGACCCCCCGAGGGGTTGGGGACCCCCCATGGGATCGGGATCCCCCCTGCAGCCCTGGGGACCCCCCAATGGGGCTGCAGCCCCCCTGCACGGTTGGGGACCCCCCCGTGGGATTGGGGATCCCCCTGCAGCCCTGGGGACCCCCTCGTGGGATTGGGGTCCCCGCGGGTCCCGGCGCGTTTGCCCCCCCGCCCCGCAGCGGTTGACGAGGGGGGGGCCCAGCCCTGGGGCGCCCGATCCCCCCGGATCCCCCCGATCCCCCGGGATCCCTCGCACCCCCCGGGCTGGGCCCTG
Organism: Phaethon aethereus; assembly: GCF_964289735.1. Classification (NCBI taxonomy): domain Eukaryota; kingdom Metazoa; phylum Chordata; class Aves; order Phaethontiformes; family Phaethontidae; genus Phaethon; species Phaethon aethereus. The sequence continues at coordinate 30,278 of NC_138613.1, read as the reverse complement.
CGAGGTGGCCGGGACCCCCCGCGAGGTGCCTCTGAGACCCCCCAGGACCCCCCGGCACAGGCTGCTCCTGTGCTGGGCCCCAGCCCAGCCCCCCCCGCTCAGTCCCCATCTTTATCCCAGGCCCAGTCCCCATCCCCAGTCCTATCCCAGTTCCATCCCAGTACAATCACATTCCATCCCAGTCTCATCCCAGTCCAATCGCAGTCCCATTCCATTTCAGTCCCCATCCCCAGTCCCATCCCCAGTCCCATCCCAGTCCCGTCCCAGTCCCCATCTCAGTCCCATCCCAGTCCCGTCCCAGTCCCATCTCAGTCCCATCCCAGTCCCAGTCCCGTCCCAGTGCTGTCCCAATCCCCCTCCTCAGTCCCATCCCATCTCCAGTTCCCATCTCCAGTTCCCATCTCCAGTTCCCATCTCCAGTCCATCCCAGTCCCCATCTCAGTCCCATCCCAGTCCCAGTCCCGTCCCAGTCCTGTCCCAATCCCCCTCTCCAGTCCCATCCCATCTCCAGTTCCCATCTCCAGTTCCCATCTCCAGTCCCCCTCTCCAGTCCCATCCCAGTCCCAGTCCCCCTCTCTAGTCCCATCCCAGTCCCCATCTCAGTCACATCCCAGTCCCAGTCCCGTCCCGGTCCCGTCCCAATCCCCCTCTCCAGTCCCATCCCATCTCCAGTTCCCATCTCCAGTTCCCATCTCCAGTCCCCCTCTCCAGTTCCATCCCAGTCCCAGTCCCCCTCTCTAGTCCCATCCCAGTCCCCATCTCAGTCCCATCCCAGTCCCGTCCCAGTCCCGTCCCAATCCCCCTCTCCAGTCCCATCCCATCTCCAGTTCCCATCTCCAGTTCCCATCTCCAGTCCCATCCCAGTCCCCATCTCAGTCACATCCCAGTCCCAGTCCCGTCCCGTCCCGTCCCAATCCCCCTCTCCAGTCCCATCCCAGTCCCATCCCAGTCCCATCCAGTCCCGTCCCCGCTGGCACCTCGCGCCGCCCGTCCCGGCCGCCCCCCCTCGTCCCCGGGGCGGTGACGCCGGCTGCGGCTCCGAAGGGCCTGATCCTGCTCTCTTCTCTCCCCAGACTGCGTGCGCGTGGGCTGCCACCCCAGTAAGTGTGCGCCCCCCCCGGGCCCCCCGTAGGGTCTGCGCACCCCCCCGTGCCCGGGGGTCCCGCGAGGCCGCGGCCGCGCACACGCGCGCGCGAGGCGTGCGCGGGGCGGGGCGCGGGTGCACGAGGCCCCGCGCGTGCGGGCGCGGCTCAGCCCCCCCCGCCGGGGGCACGCGCGCGTGCGGGGGCCGGGGGCGCGCAGACGCGCGCGCGCGAGGCCTCGCGTCGCGCGCGCCCCGGCGAGGACGCCGGCCGTGCCGGGGGGCGGCGGCGGCACGAGGGCGCGTGCGCGGGGGGGGCGGGGGGGCCGCGCGCGCGACGGCCGTGCCCGGCGCGCGACAGCCAGCTCCGGACTCAGGTGAGCGGGGGGTCCCCACGCGAGGGGAGGGGCCCGGGGGGTGGGAGCACGTGGGCGTCGGGACGCGCCCGCGCGCACGCCCCCGTTCTGCGCACGTGCCGCGGCGGCGCGCGCAGTCGCTCCGCGGGCGCGCAGGGGTACGCGCGCACCCCCCCGCACGCGCCCCCCCGTTTCCCTCCCCACGGGGCCCCGGGGGGGTCCGCGCGCGCGGCGTTCGCCGGAGCGGGTGCGGGGGGCTTTCGGGGGGTGGGGGGGTGGTGTGCGCGGCCCGGCTGACCCCCGCCCCCAGGCAAGGGCCCCGAGACCCTCTTCGCGGGGCAGAAGCTGGACGACAACGAGTGGCACACGGTGCGGGTGGCGCGGCGCGGGCGCAACCTCCAGCTCTCCGTCGACAACGTCACCGTGGAAGGTGCCGGCGCGCGGGGGGGGGGCGGCGGGGGGCGGCGGGGCGGGGGGGGGCGCGGCGGGGACGCCCACCGCCGCCCCCCGCCCGCCCCCGCAGGGCAGATGTCGGGCGCCCACACCCGCCTGGAGTTCCACAACATCGAGACGGGCATCGTGACGGAGCGGCGCTTCCTGGCCGCCGCGCCCTCCAAACTTCCTGGGCCACCTGAGCGGGCTCCTCTTCAACGGGCGGCCCTACCTGGACCTCTGCAAGAACGGCGACATCAGCTCCTGCGAGCTCAACGCGCGCTTCGGCCGCCGCGCCATCGTGGCCGACCCGGTGGCCTTCGGCGGGCGCGGCTCCTACGTGGCGCTGGCCACGCTGCAGGCCTACGCCTCCATGCACCTCTTCTTCCAGTTCAAGACCACCGCGCCCGACGGCCTCATCCTCTTCAACAGCGGCAACGGCAACGACTTCCTCGTCGTCGAGCTCGTTAAGGGGTGAGGGCGCGTCTCCGGGGGGGCGGCCGGGGCGGCCCGGGGAGCTCCGGACCTCCTGGGGGCCCCGACCCCCCCCGGGGACCTCGGGGAGCTCCGGACCTCCTGGGGGTCCCGACCCCCCCCCGGGGACCCCGACCCCCCCCCGGGGACCCCAACCCCCCCGGGGACCCCCTCCCCATGGTGCCCGCCAGGCCTCAGGCCCTGCCCCCTTGGCCCCGTCCCCACCCCTGCTGATGAGGCCCCGCCCAGTTGTCTCAGGCTCCTCCTCCTTGGGTCAGGCCCCCCTCGGATCAGGCCCCTCCCCATTTGACCACACCCCTAGGTGAGGCCACGCCCCCCATTGCAGGTGCTGCCATCCTGTCTCTGACTGGGGGGCCGCCCCCTTGGCTCAGACCCCTCCCCATTCGACCACACCCCAGCTCGGGCCACTCCCCCCCGGTCGCAGAGGCCGCCTTCGTGCCTTCGACTTGGGGGGCCGCCCCCTTGGCTCAGGCTCCTCCCCCTCTTACCAGACCCCTCCCCATTCGACCACACCCCAGCTCGGGCCACTCCCCCCCGGTCGCAGACGCCGCCTTCGTGCCTTCGCCTTGGGGGGCCGCCCCCTCGGCTCGGGCGCCGCCCCCTTGGCGCAGGCCCCTCCCCCGCCCTGGCCCCGCCCCCGCCGCGCCCGCGGCCCCGCCCGGCTCAGGCCCCGCCCCCCCAGGTACATCCACTACGTTTTCGACCTGGGCGACGGCCCCTCGCTCATGAAGGGCAACTCGGAGCAGCCGCTGCACGACGGGCGCTGGCACGAGGTGTCGGTGGCCCGCGAGGGCGGCACCCTGCACGGGCTGCGGGTGGACGGGCGCCCCGTCACCCAGCACGGCCAGGGCGCCCGCAACCTCGACCTCAAGGGTGAGCGGGGCGGCCGCGGGGCGGGGGGCGGCGCGGGGCGGGGGGCGGCCGCGTCACCCCGGTGACCCCCCCGCCGCCCCCCCAGGGGAGCTGTACGTCGGGGGCGTCAGCAAGGGGCTGCTGGGGCGGCTGCCCAAGCTGGTGGCGTCGCGCGGGGGCTTCCAGGGCTGCCTGGCCTCGCTCGACCTCAACGGCCGCCTGCCCGACCTGCTGGCCGACGCGCTGCACCGCGTGGGCCACGTGCAGCGCGGCTGCGACGGTGAGGGGCGCGGGGGGCGCGGGTGCAGGAGGGGCACGGGGAGGGGGTACGGGGGTGCACAGGGGTGCAGGAGGGCGCGTGGGGGTGTGGGGGGGGTGCGTGGGGGTGCAGGAGGGGGTACTGGGGTGCAAAGGGGTGCAGGAGGGGGTACGCTGGTACCCGGGGGTGCACAGGGGTGCAGGAGGGCACGTGGGGGTGTAGGGGTGCGGGGGGGTGTAGGCGGGGGTACTGGGGTGCACAGGGGTGTAGGGGGGTGCAGGAGGGTGCGTGGGGGTGTAGGAGGGGGTACGGGGATGGATGGGGTGCAGGAAGGAGGATCGGGGGACACGGGAGTGCAGGGGAGGACACGGTGCCGAGGGAGGGTGCAGGAGGGGGTGAGTGGGGGTAGGGGGGTGCAGGAGGGGGCACGGGGAGGGGGTACGGGGGTGCACAAGGGTGCAGGAGGGTGCAGGGGGGTGCGCAAGGGCACGCGAGGGTGCTCGCAGGGTGCCCAGGGGACTGCGGGGCTGGGCACGGGCACCCAAGGGTGCTCGGGGCACGTGGGGTGTGCACGCGGGGGTGGCGTGGAGGGCGCACGAGGGGTTTCACGAGGGCGCTCGGCGGCGGACGGGCGCACCGGGGCGTGCGCGGGGCGCGCAAAGGCGGGCGGGCGCACGAGGGTGCACGAGGGTGCAGAGGGGCGGACGGGGTGCACGGGGACACCCGGGGCCGGGGGGGGGGGAAGGGGGGGGCACCCCAGTGACGCCGGCGCCCGCAGGCCCGAGCACGACGTGCACGGAGGAGTCGTGCGCCAACCAGGGCGTCTGCCTGCAGCAGTGGGACGGCTTCACGTGCGACTGCACCATGACCTCGTACGGGGGCCCCGTCTGCAACGACCGTGAGTGGGGGGGGCGCGGGGGGGCGCGGGGGGGCGCGGGGGGGCGCGGGCGTCCCCAGCGCCCTCGCAGGGCGGCGTGGCCCCGAGCCGCTCGTGCGAGCCGTGCGCGCCTTGCACGGGACGCGCGTGTCCCTCGCGCCGGGCGCGCGTAGGGCCGCCTCCCTCGCGCGGCGTGCGCGCGGCCCCGTGCCCCTCGCGCGGGACACGCGTGTCCCCTGCGCCGGGCGTCCGTGCCCCTCGCGTGACGTCTGCGTGCCCCCCGGGTCCCTTGCACGGGGTTATACGGCCCCGTGGGCCTCGCACGGGACACGCGTGTCCCTCGCACGGGGTCCCCGTGTCCCCAGGCCATCACGGCCCAGGTGAGTGCTGGGCGGAGCCAGCCCCCCCGTTTGCACACGCGTGTGGGGCACGAGGGCGTGCGAGGGCCAGGGATGTGACGCTCCGGGGGACCCAGGCGTCCCCGGGTCCTGCTCGCCCCACAGCCCCCCCTCGCCTCTGGGGGACCCAGGGGTCTGGGGGCCGCACCCCCCAGCTCCGACCCACTGGTCCATGGGGCGTCCGTGGGGCAGGATGTGGGGCACGGTGATGCCGTGGGGCAGGACGGGGCTCACAGCGACGCTGGGATGGGGGGCTGGATGCTGCTGTGGGTCGCCGTGGGGGTACCGGGGGTCGTTGGGAGCTGCCGTGGGGCTGCTGCGGCTCCTGCTGGGCAGCTGTGGGTCCCCGTGGGCTGCCGTGGGGCTCTGTGGGTCGCAGGGGGTCTCTATGCGTCCCCGCGAGGCTGCTGTGGGTCTCCACCGACCCCCGGCGGGGCCCCGCCGCTCGCCGTGGGGCTGCCGGGGGTGTCCGTGGGTTCCCCCCGTGGGTCGCGGCGTGGCCCCTCCCCCCGCAGGCCCCTCCTCCCTCCCCTCCCCCCTCCCCCGCCCCTCCCGCTGCAGCACCCGCCGCCGCCGCCGCCCCACGGCCGCCCGCCGCCCCACCGCGCCCCACCGCGCCCCACCGCCGCGCCGACCCGCCGCGCCCCACAGCTGCAGCCGGAGCCGCCCAGGCCAGAGCCCCCCCCGGCCCCATCCTCATCCTCCCGCAGCCCCCGGCCTCCGCCCCACATCTTGCATCCTCCACCCCCCGTCTTCCATCCTCCGCCCCACATCCCCCCGGCTTCTGCCCCGCAGCCTCCCATCCTCCATCTCCCCCTTCTCCGCCCCACATCCCGCATCCTCCATCTCCCCCCGCCCCACATCCTCCATCCCGCATCCTCCATCCTCCGCCCCACATCCTCCGCTCCGCATCCTCCATTCCCCCAGCCCCGCATCCTCCATCCCGCATCCTCCATCCCCCCAGCCCCACATCCTCCATCCCCCCAGCCCCACATCCTCCATCCCACATCCTCCATCCATCCCCCCAGCCCCACATCCTCCATCCCCCCAGCCCCACATCCTCCATCCCGCATCCTCCATCCCCCCAGCCCCACATCCTCCATCCCGCATCCTCCATCCCCCCAGCCCCACGTCCCCCCAGCCCCACGTCCTCCATCCCGCATCCCCCCAGCCCCGCATCCCCCCAGCCCCGCATCCCCCAGGCCCCCATCTCCCCCGGACCATGCTCGACCCCCTCTGAGCAACCCCCGCGCCCCCCCCGCTGGCCCCCCCCGCCCCGGCGCCCCCCCTCGCCCCCCCCCCGCATGCTGTGAGCCCCGGGGGGGGGATCCAGACCCCCCGCGGGGGGGGCGCTCGGCACCCCCCGGCCCCGCGCCCCAAGGGGGGGTCGGGACCCCCCAGGCCCTTTGGGGACGTCTGGGGAGCTCCCACTTTTCCAGGGGGGGCTGCCCCCCAGCCCCATTTTGGGGGTCATTTGGCCCCCCCAGCCCTGTTCTAGGGGGAGATTTTGGCCATACCCCCCAGCCCCATTTGGGGGACATTTAGCACCCCCAGCCCCATTTTAGGAGGATTTGGGGTAACCTGGGCCCCCTCAGTCCCATTTTGGGGGGATTTCCCCCCCTACACACCCCATTTTAGGGGGATTTGGGGTAACTCGGCCCCCCAGACCCATTTTAGGGGGATTTGGGGTAACTCGGGGCCTCCCCCAGCCCCATTTTTGGGGTGACCGCCCCGTGGGTGGACTTTGAGGTCCTTTAGCCCCTCTGGGGGGGTATTCGGGGACACCCCAGCCCTTGTGGGGTGACCCGGGGCCCAGTTTTGGGGGGATTTGGGGCTCCTCTGGCCTGAGATCGGGGTAATTTGGAGCTGCCCCCAGCCCCATTTTCAGGGTGACTCGAGGCCCCACCGGAGCAATTTTGGGCTCACACCCCCCCCCAACGCGTTTCAAGGCTCCACACCCCCCCAGCCCCATTTTGGGGTGCACCCCCCAGGCCACATTTGGGGGCAAACCCCTTAATCACAATTTGGGGGGGCAACACCTCCCTAGACCCTATTTTGGGGCGCAGCTCCTCCCCTTCAAGCCACATTTGGGGGCTCCAGCCCTCTAGACCACCTTTTGGGGTGCCAGACCCCTCGCAGACCCCATTCTAGGGTGCAATCCCCCCCCCCGGGCCACAGCTTGGGGCGCAGCCGTGCCCCCCGGGCCACAAGCACCCCCGCAGACCCCATTTTGGGGTGCAGTTCCCCCCCCCCCCGACCCCGTTTTGGGGCTCGGTCCTCCCCATAGCCCATTTTGGGGCGCACCCCCCCTCCCTTCGCCCTCCCCCCCGCCCCATTTGCCCCCCCCCCCCCCCCCGCTCATTCCGGGGTCCCACCCCGCCCCACGTCAGCTCTGCCCCCCGGCGCGGGGGCGCC
>NC_138613.1:0-22913 GCF_964289735.1 Phaethon aethereus | reverse complement strand
GGGAGCTGTAGGGGGCTGTGGGGGGCTGGGGGCAGATGTGGGGGGCTGTGGGAACCTATAGACGGTTATGGGGAGCTGTGGGGGGCTGTGGGGGGCTGTGGGCGGACATGGGGGGCTGTGGGAACCTATAGAGGGTTATGGGGAGCTGTGGGGGGCTGTAGGGGGCTGTGGGGGGCTGGGGGCAGATGTGGGGGCTGTGGGGGGCTGTGGGAACCTATAGAGGGTTATGGGGAGCTATGGGAGGCTACAGGGGGCTGTGGGGGGCTGTGGGGGGCTCAGATGCCGGGGTCCCCTGGGGGGTGGGGATCCCCCCACGTGGGGGTCCCTCGTGGGGCGCTGGCGGGGGGGGCCGCGGCTCAGCGGGGGACGGGACCCCCCTCGTTAGCCACTGCCCTCGTTAGCGGGGGGGGGACCCCGTGTCTGGGCGGGGGGGCGTGGGGCCGGAGGGGCGGGGACCCACGGGTGCCCCCCGCAGGCGCAGGGGGCCGTGGGGGTGCTGTTCAACGTGGGCACGGAGGACATCGCGCTGGAGGAGCGCGGCGCGGCCGTCAGCGACGGGCGCTTCCACGTCGTCCGCTTCACGCGCAGCGGCGGCAACGCCACCCTGCAGGTGGACGGCGGCCCCCTGCACGAGCGCTACCCCCCAGGTACCCCCGCCCCGGCGCGGCGGCACCCCACGGCGGCGCCTGGGCGCCCGCCATCGCCCCCGTGGCACCCATGGGCGCCCGTGATCGTCCCTATGGCACCCATGGGCGCCCGTGATCACCCCTGTGGCACCCATGGGCGCCCGCCATCGCCCCCGTGGCACCCATGGGCACCCGTGATCGTCCCTATGGCACCCATGGGCGCCCGCCATCGCCCCCGTGGCACCCATGGGCACCCGTGATCGTCCCTATGGCACCCATGGGCGCCCGCCATCGCCCCCGTGGCACCCATGGGCGCCTGTGATCGTCCCTATGGCACCCATGGGCGCCCGTGAGCGCCTCCATGGCACCCATAGGCACCCGCCATCACCCCTGTGGCACCCATGGGTGCCCGTGATCGCCCCCGTGGCACCCATGGGCACCCGCGATCGTCCCCATGGCACCCATGGGCGCCCGCCATCGCCCCCATGGCACCCATGGGCGCCCGTGATCGCCTCCATGGCACCCCTAGGCGCCCACCATCGTCCCCATAGCACCCATGGGCGCCTGCCATCGCCCCGTGGCACCCATGGGCGCCTGCCATCGCCCCCGTGGCACCCATGGGCGCCCGTGAGCGCCTCCATGGCACCCATAGGCGCCCGCCATCACCCCTGTGGCACCCATGGGTGCCCGTGATCGCCCCCCGTGGCACCCATGGGCACCCGCGATCGTCCCTATGGCACCCATGGGCGCCCGCCATCGCCCCCATGGCACCCATGGGCGCCCGTGATCGCCCCCATGGCACCCATAGGCACCCCACGGCGGCGCATGGGTGCCCGCCATCGCCCCCATGGCACCCATAGGCACCCGTGATCGCCCCTATGGCACCCATAGGCACCTGTGATCGCCCCTATGGCACCCATAGGCACCTGTGATTGCCTCCATGGCACCCATAGGCACCCGTGATTGCCCCCATGGCACCCATAGGCACCCCACGGCGGTGCCTGGGCACCTGCCATCGCCATCATGGCACCCATACGCGCGCGTGATCGCCCCTATGGCACCCATAGGCACCCCACAGCAGCCCGTGGGCACCTTTGATCGCCCCTGTGGCACCTGTGGGCACCCGTGATCGCCCCTATGGCACCCATAGGCACCTCACAGCGGCCTATGGGCACCCATGATCACCCCTATGGCACCCGTGGGCTCCCCACAGTGGCCCATGGGCGCCTGTGATCACCCCCATGGCACCCGTGATCGCCCCTATGGCACCCATAGGCACCCCACAGCAGCCTACAGCACCCATAGGTGACTGTATAGCGCCCATAGGCACCCCAGAGACACCTATGGCACCCATAGGCACCCCGCAGTGCTTTAGAGACGCCCCATCACGCCGGGAAACGCGCCGCAGCGCCGACGGACCGGCGCCCTATAGCCCCGCCCCCCCCGCGGCCTGCTGTGGCCCCATAGGGCCCCCCATAGGGCCCCCCATAGGGCCCCCCATACACCCGCACCACCCAGAGGCACCCGTAGGCCCCCCGGACCCCCTGTGCACGCCACATGCCCCCTCTCCCCTAACTGAGGGCACCCAGCACCTAACGAGGGCGCTAACGAAGGGCGGCCTGGTGTGCCCGCGGCCCCGCCCGCCCCCATGCCACCCCTCCCCCCCGGCCCCCTAACGCCCCCCTAAACGCCGCATAAATCCCCCCAACGTGGCCACGCCCCGGCCACGCCCAGCCGTGACGCCGCTGGTGACATCGCGGGCACAGCCTGGTGACTTCGGCGGTGACGCCATGGCCACGCGGTGACGCCAACGGTGACGCCGTGGCCATGCCGCCAACCGTGCCGTGGTGATGCTGGTGGTGACATCACGGTTGTGTCCCGGTGATGCGGGCGGTCACACCCCGGTGCCGCCAGCAGCGATGTCGGTGGCGACGCTGTCAGCGATGCCGATGGCGACGCCACGGTCACGCCACGGCGCCGCCAGCCGCGAGGCCCCGGTCCCGACGCGGCGACACCGCGGCCACGCCGACGGCGGCGCCGCGGTCGTGCCGGTTGTGCCGGCGGCGCCGCGCCGGGCGGGGCCGCGTGCCGTAACCCTCTTCTCCTCCCTCCGAAGGCAGCGGGGACAGCGAGCGGCTGGCGCTGGCGCGGCAGCGCATCCCCTACCGCCTGGGGCGGGTGGTCGATGAGTGGCTGCTCGACAAAGGTAACTCGTCAGCGCCGCCCTAACGAGCACCCCCCCGCCCCACCCCGCCCCGCACCACCCGCCTGGGGACCCAGCTCTTGGGGGACCCCGGCGTCTGGGCCCCACAGATCGGGGGAGCCCGGTGTTTGGGCCCCACAGATCGGGGGACTCCGGCGTCTGGGCCCCAGAGATCTGAGGACCCCGGTGTCTGGGCCCCACAGATCGGGGGATCCTGGTGTCTGGACCCCACAGATCGGGGGACCCCAGCACCCGGGCCCCACAGATTGGGGGACCCTGGTGTTTGGGCCCCACAGATCAGGGGATCCTGGCGTCCGGGCCCCACAGATCAGGGGACCCCGGCGTCTGGGCCCCACAGATCGGGGGACCCCGGTGCCTGGGCCCCACAGATCGGGGGACCCCAGCACCCGGGCCCCACAGATTGGGGGACCCCAGTGTTTGGGCCCCACAGATTGGGGGATCCTGGCGTCCAGGCCCCACAGATCAGGGGACCCCGGTGCCTGGGCCCCACAGATCGGGGGACCCCGGTGCCTGGGCCCCACAGATCAGGGGACCCCAGCACCTGGGCCCCACAGATCGGGGGACCCTGGCGTCCAGGCCCCACAGATCAGGGGACCCCGGTGCCTGGGCCCCACAGATCAGGGGACCCCAGCACCCGGGCCCCACAGATTGGGGGATCCTGGCGTCCAGGCCCCACAGATCAGGGGACCCCGGTGCCTGGGCCCCACAGATCAGGGGACCCCAGCACCCGGGCCCCACAGATCGGGGGACCCTGGCGTCCGGGCCCCACAGACCGGGGGACCCCGGCCCCACGCCCCCGAGGACCCGGTTGTCCAGGGCCGCAGGCGTCCGGGCGGGCTGGGCGCTGCCCCGCCCCCCAGGACCCCCCGCGTTAAGCCGGGGAAGCCGCTGACCCCCGGCTCCCGGGACCCTAACGCACTTAACCGCCCCCTAAACCGCGCTTTAACCCTTTGAGTGCTGCCGCCCCCGGCCCTAAACCAGCATAAACGAAGCTAAAACCCGCATAATAACCGCACTAATTAGCGACACTAATTGGCCCGGCGACGGCTGCGGGCAGCAGCCCTCCCCCCGCGCCCCCCGGCCCCGGGCGAACCGCAAGCGGCCGAGTCGAGCCCAACCCGAGCCCCCGGCGCAGCCCAGAGGGTTAAAGGGGCCGGGGGGGGCGGGGGGCGCGGGGGCGGGGGGCGGGGGGCGCGGCCGCCGCCGCTCGTCGCGCCGCGCCCTCGCGCCCCGCGCGCGCGACACGCTCTGTCCCCGCAGGCCGCCAGCTGACCATCTTCAACAGCCAGGCGGCCGTGCGGGTGGGGGGCCGCGACCGCGGCCGCCCCTTCCAGGGGCAGCTCTCGGGGCTCTACTACAACGGGCTGAAGCTGCTGGCGCTGGCGGCCGAGGGGCACCCGCGCGTGCGGCTGGAGGGGGACCTGCGGCTGGTGGGGGAGCCCCCCCCGCCCCCCGCCCCGCCCGGCGCCACCCCCGCGCCCCCCGACATGGCCACCACCATCATGGAGACCACCACCACCATGGCCACCACCACCACCCGCCGCGGGCGGTCGCCCACCCTCCGCGACACCGTCGCGCAGGTACGGGGGGGCTGGGGGTCCCGGGCGCCTGGGTCGCTTGGGGGGCAGGAGGGGCTGGGGGTCCCGGGCGCCTGGGTCGCTTGGGGGGCAGGAGGGGCTGGGGGTCCCGGGCGCCTGGGTCGCTTGGGGGGCAGGAGGGGCTGGGGGTCCCGGGCACCTGGGTCACTTGGAGGCCGGGGTGGCTGGGGGTCCTGGGCACCTGGGTCACTTGGGGGGCAGGGGGGGCTGGGGGTCCCAGGCGCCTGGGTCGCTTGGGGGGCAGGGGGGGCTGGGGGTCCCAGGCCCATGGGTCACTTGGAGGCCAGGGGGGCTGGGGGTCCCAGGCGCCTGGGTCACTTGGGGGGCAGGAGGGGCTGGGGGTCCCAGGCGCCTGGGTTGCTTGGGGGGCAGGGGGGGATGGGGGTCCCGGGCCCATGGGTCACTTGGGGGGCGGGGGCTGCGCGGTGACCCCCCTCGCTCCCCAGAACACGGACGACCTGCTGGTGGCCTCGGCCGAGTGCCCGAGCGACGACGAGGACCTGGAGGAGTGCGAGCCCGGCACAGGTGGGTGCTCCTCCGCGGGGGCGCCCCGGGCACGCGCGCGTGCGACACGCCCTCGCACGCCCGCCCGGGGCGCGCCCGCCCCCCCGCGACCCCCCCCCCGGCGGCGGCGAAGCCCTCGCGCGCGCGGGGGCGGCCGGGGCGCGCGCGCGCGTCTACACGCTCGCGGGAGCGCGCTCGGCCGCGCGGACGTGCGCCCGCGCGCGCGGGCTCACGCACCCGCTCGTGCGCGCGCGCGCACAGCCGCGTCCACGCTCACACGCGGCGCGCGCAGGAAGGCGGCTGGCCGCACGCACGCGTGCGCACGCAGTCGTGCCCGCGCCCACGGCTGCTCACGCGCCCGCGCACGGGCACACGCAGACCCGCACGTGCCCCACACACGCAGCCGCCCCTTGCACGCCCCTGCGCGCCCCCCGCGCGCACGCGCCCGCGCCCCCGCACGCAGCCCCGCCCCTCACGCCCACACGCGTGCGTTCCCGCCCTGCGCACACGCTCCCACGTGCTCCGTGCACGCACGTGCGCCCCGGGGCCCCGTGCAAGCCCCGCCCCTTGCCCCGCCCTCACCCACCGCAAGCCCTTGGCCCCGCCCCAACAGACGGACGGACGGACGGACGGACAGGGAGGGGACCCGGGCGTCCGGGTGTCGCCCCCGCGTGCGAGGCCGTCGCGCGCCCGCTGCCGCCCGGGGCCTCGTGGGAGGACCCTCCCCCCCTCCCCCGGCGTCGCACGGGGCTCTGCCGAGCCCGGACCCCTGGGCGTCCCCCACACCCAGGGGTGCCCCCCCGAGCCCTGGGCGTCCCCCAGCACCCACGGGTGTCCCCCAGCGCCGTGGGGGCGGGGCACCCTGAGGACGCCTGGGTCCCCCGAGCCCCACTTGACCCCCGTGGGGGGGAGGGGCGGCAGCGGTCGGGGGGAGCAGGGGGGAGGAGAGGGGGACGGACGGACGGACGGACTGATGGACTGACGGACAGACGGCCGATGGACAGACAACAGACGGGGGGAACGGATGGATAGACGGATGGACAGACAGACAGGTGATGGATGAGGGATGGACAGGCGGACGGATAGATGGACGGATGATGGCTTCATGGATGGACGGACAATGGATTCATGGATGGACGGATGGGTGGGTGGATGGATGGACGGATGGACAATGGATTCATGGATGGATGGACTGATGGACAGACGGACAATGGATTCATGGATGGACGGATGGGTGGGTGGGTGGATGGATGGATGATGGATTCATGGACGGACGGACGGATGGATGGACAGACAATGGATTCATAGATGGACGGATGGGCGGGTGGATGGATGGACGGATGATGGATTCATGGATGGACGGACGGATGGATGGACAATGGATTCATGGATGGACGGACGGACGGATGGACAATGGATTCATGGATGGACGGATGGGCGAGTGGACAATGGATTCATGGATGGACAGACGGACAGACGGCTCCAAGGCTGGCTGGAGGCAGGGATGGCTGGACGGATTCAAGGATGGACGGAGTCAAGGGCGGGTGGAGGGATGGATGCACGGACGGACGGACTCGGGGATGGATGGATGCAAGGCTGGCTGGACACATGGACAGACAGGGGGACTCAAGGACAGATGGACGCAATGGTGGACGCAGGGACAGACGAACGGATTCGCAGCTGAAAGGGCACAGACGGGGGCAGACGGACGGGTGGACCCACGGCTGCAGGGGTGCACGGCTGGACAGATGGACGGGCGGTTGGGTTCCAGGATGGATGGATTTGAGGACGGATGGCTGCGAGGACGGGAGGATGGATGGACAGACGGACACAGGGATGGGTTCAAGGCTGGACTCACGGATGGAGGGATGGATGCATGGACAGGTGGTCTCAAGGAGGGACGGGTGGATCTGAGGATGAATGGATGCACAGATGCATGGATTGTGGGATGGATGGACAGATGGATGGACGGACAGATGGATGGACGGACAGAGGGATGCAAGGATGGATTTAGGGATGGATGGATGGAAGGACAGATGGATGGAAGGACGAATGGATGGATGGGCTTAAGGCGGGCATGAAGGTTGGAAGGTCGGGCAGATGGACGGATGGATGGAGGCGCGGATGGACGGACAGACGGAAGTACAGATGGACGGACGGATGGAGGCAGGATGGATGGGTGGATGGATGGAGAGATGGACGGACAGATGGAGGTGCAGATGGAGGCACGGATGGACGAGCGGATGGAGGCGTGGATGGACAGACAGGTGTGGATGGAGGCAGGATGGAGGCAGGATGGAGGCGCGGATGGACTAACGGATGGACGGACAGATGGACAAACAGATGGAGATGCGGATGGAGGTACAGATGGAGGCAGGATGGATGGACGGATGGATTGATGGATGGATGGGTGGAGGCAGGATGGACGGACGGATGGACGTGCACATGGAGGCAGGATAGAGGTGTGGATGGAGGCAGGATGGATGGATGGACGGATAGACAGACGGATGGAGGTGGACATGGCGGCAGGATGGATGGACGGATGGATGGAGGCAGGATGGATGGATGGATGGACGGATGGACGGAGGTGTGCACAGAGGCAGGAAGAAGGCACGGATGGAGGCAGGCTGGATGGACAGATGGATGGAGGCAGGCTGGACGGACAGATGGAGGCAGGCTGGATGGATGGACGGATGGATGGACAGATGGAGGTGGACATGGAGGCAGGATGGATGGATGGATGGAGGCAGGATGGATGGACGGATGGATGGACAGATGGATGGAGGTGGACATGGAGGCAGGATGAATGGATGGACGGATGGATGGAGGCAGGCTGGACAGATGGACGGACGGATGGAGGTGGACATGGAGGCAGAATAGATAGATGGATGGATGGACGGACAGATAGAGGCAGGATGGACAGACGGATGGATGGACGGACGGATGGATGGAGGCAGGCTGGATGGATGGATGGACGGACGGATGGATGGAGGCAGGCTGGATGGATGGATGGACGGATGGAGGCAGGATGGATGGACGGACGGATGGACGGATGGATGGACGGATGGACGGAGGTGGACATGGAGACAGGATGGACGGACGGATGGACGGATGGATGGACGGACGGATGGACGGAGGTGGACATGGAGGCAGGATGGATGGATGGACGGACGGATGGAGGCAGGCTGGCTGGACGGATGGAGGCAGGATGGACGGACGGATGGATGGACGGATGGATGGAGGCAGGCTGGATGGACGGATGGACGGATGGAGGCAGGATGGACGGATGGATGGACGGACGGATGGATGGAGGCAGGCTGGCTGGCTGGCTGGATGGACGGATGGAGGCAGGATGGATGGACGGACGGACGGATGGACGGAGGTGGACATGGAGGCAGGATGGATGGATGGACGGACGGATGGAGGCAGGCTGGATGGACGGATGGACGGATGGAGGCAGGATGGACGGACGGATGGATGGACGGATGGATGGAGGCAGGCTGGCTGGATGGATGGACGGACGGATGGACGGACGGACGGAGGTGGACATGGAGGCAGGCTGGACGGATGGATGGACGGACGGATGGACGGATGGAGGTGGACATGGAGGCAGGATGGATGGATGGACGGACGGATGGAGGCAGGCTGGATGGACGGATGGATGGATGGAGGCAGGATGGACGGACGGATGGATGGACGGATGGATGGAGGCAGGCTGGCTGGATGGATGGACGGACGGATGGATGGACGGATGGACGGATGGAGGTGGACATGGAGGCAGGCTGGACGGATGGATGGACGGATGGACGGATGGAGGTGCGCACGGAGGCAGGACGGAGGCGCGGATGGAGGCGCGGACGGCTCCGCGGCCGCAGGCAGGGCCGGCCGGGCGCAGGCCGCCGGCGCCGCAGGGGGTCGGCCGGCGGCACCTTCTCACCGAGTGTCTCTCTCTTCTTTCCTTTTTGTTCTTTTTTCTCTGTTTTCTTTCTTTCTTCTCTTTTTTGTTGTGTGCTTTCCCTTCCTTCCTGCAATTTCTTTTTCCTCCACGCTAAAATCACCCGGCCCCATCCCGCGATGTAAGTTGACGGCAGCGCCGCGGTTTGCTCTTAAAACGATCAGAAAAAAGCGCAAAGCTGCGCGCAGAGCGCGAGCGCTAATGCTAATGGTACCGGCGAGCGGCGGCGGCGGCGGCGGCAGCGGGCGGGGGGGCTGGGGGGCCGGGCGGGCGGCGGCGGGGGCTGACGCTCCCCCCCCCCCCGCCCCCCGTTTCTGTCTCCGCAGGCGGCGAGCTGGTGCTGCCGGCGGCCCCGGCGGGCGGCGGCCCCGCCGCCCCCCCGCCCCCCGCCGCGGGGTCCCCCCGCGCCCCCCCGGGCTGCGGCCCCGACTGCGAGGAGCCCTCGGGCTTCGCCTCGGGCGAGGCGGCCGACCCCAACCTGCCGCCGGCCGACGACGAGGACTTCGCGGGCCGGGGCGGCGGCGAGACCGGCGCCCCCCGCCGCCACGACGCCACGGCCGCGGCCGCGCCCGGCGCCGAGGCCGTCACGCCGCCCACCGTGGCGGCCGCCCCGCTGCCCGGGCTGCTGCCGGCGGGCGAGCGGCACCCGCGGGAGGGGGCGGCGGGGCGCGGGCGGGTGACGGCCGCCCCGGTCACCCGCCGCCCCGCTGTCCCCACAGCCGCCGCGCCGGGCGCCGTGGAGGTGGTGCGGGAGGCGGGCGGCACCACCGGCATGGTGGTGGGCATCGTGGCCGCCGCCGCGCTCTGCATCCTCATCCTGCTCTACGCCATGTACAAGTACCGCAACCGCGACGAGGGCTCCTACCAGGTGGACCAGAGCCGCCACTACATCGCGGCCGCCCCCGCCGCCGCCGCCGCCGCCGGGGCCCCGGGCGGGGCCGCCCCCGCCGCCGCCGCCGCCGGCGCGGCCAAGGAGAAGGCGGCGCCCGGCGCGCCCAAGGCGCCCGGCAAGGCCCGGCGCGACAAGGACAAGGAGTACTACGTGTGACGGGCGCCCGCCGCCCCCGCCGGCGGCACCCCTGCGGTCGCGCGTCCCCCCGCGAGGGAGAAGGGGGCGCGGGGGGCCCCCGCACGCCCGGGGGGGCGTCAGAGGGGCCGGGGGGCGCGGCACCCCCCGCCCCCGCCCCTTTTAATTGGTTTTTTACCGCCCCCGGGTCTTTCGTTGGGTTTGTTTTTTAATTTCGAAGCCCGCGAGGGGGGTTGGGACCCCCCGGGCGCCCCCCGGCCCCCCCGCCGCGCACAGAGGAATACACGGTTCTATACTTCGTACAGCGGCTCCGCCTCTTCCTGCGCCGCCCCCGGGACACCCCCCCCCCCCCGACCCCTCCCCGGGACCCCCGCGCCCCCCCCCCCCGGGGATGCCAGCCCTCCGGGTCCTCCCCGCCGCCAGGGGGCGCCGCCGCCGCCGCTTGCTCGGGCCGCCCCCACACGGGGCGGGGCGGGGCGGGGCGCGGCGTCACGGGGCGCGGCTCCTCCCCCTCCACCCGCGGCGCTTCCGCCCGGCGCGGGAACGGCGCGCGGAGCGCCCGGAGCCCTGACCCCGGCGTGACCCCGCGCTGACCCTGGCGTGACCCTCCCCGCCGCGACCCCGCCCCGACCCCGGCCCCGCGCATGGAGGGGGAGGGGGCGTCCGCGCCCCCCGGCGCTGCCGGTGAGGGGGCGGGCCGCGAGGGTGTGTCCGTGGGTCCCTGCGGGTGGGCCGGTGGGTGCCGGGGGAGTCCGGGTGGGGCCCTGGGGTGTGCCGTGGGGTCCCCTCGGGGGGTCCCGGGGGGGTCCCTTTAGGGCCGTGCCGGTGGGTCCCGGGGGTGCTGTGGGGTCCCTGGGGGGGTCCATTTCGACCTATTATACCGGCGGGTCCCGGGGAGCCGGCGGGTCCCTGGGAGGGTCCCGGGAGGTCCCGTTAGGGCTGTGCGGGGGGTGCCGGGGGGTGCCGGGGGGGCCCCGGCGGTCCCCCGGGGGTCCCCTTAGGGCCGCGCCCGCGCCGCGCAGCCCCCGCCGCGCTGGCCTTCCTGCCGGACGGCTCGGCCGTGCCGCTGCCGCTGGAGCCGCCGCCGGGGCCCACGGCCGGGGAGCTGCTGCGCCGCCTGCAGGGGGCGCTGCGCCTCCCCCCCGCCGCCGCCGAGGCGCTGGCGCTGTGGCTGAGCTCGCCGCTGCTGGGTGCGCGGGGGCGCGCGGGGGCGCGCGGGGGCGCGCGGCGGGCCTGGGGGTCCCGGCCGGGGCCGGGGGGGGCTGTTGCGGGGCCATGGGGGGACGGGGGCCTTGGGGGGCCGTGGAGGGCCTTGGGGGGCGGTGGGGGCCGTGGGGGGCAGTGGGGGCCGTGGGGAGCCGTGGGCGGCCTTGAGGGGCAGTGGGGGCCGTGGGGGGCAGTGGGGGCTTTGGGGGGCCGTGGGGGGCTGTGGGGGCCGTGGGGGGCAGTGGGGGCTCTGGGGGGCAGTGGGGGCTTTGGGGGCCCGTGGGGGGCCGTGGGGGGCTGTGGGGGCTTTGGGGGGCCATGGGGGTCCGTGGGGGGCCGTGGGGGGCAGTAGGGGCTTTGGGGGGCCGTGGGGGGCTGTGGGGGCTTTGGGGGGCCATGGGGGCCCGTGGGGGGCCGTGGGGGGCAGTAGGGGCTTTGGGGGGCTGTGGGGGCTTTGGGGGGCCATGGGGGCCCGTGGGGGGCCGTGGGGGGCTGTGGGGGCTTTGGGGGGCCATGGGGGGCCGTGGGGGGCCGTGGGGGGCCGTGGGGCCGTGTCCGCGGTGCCAGCCCGCCGCCCCCCAGAGGTGCAGCTGAAGCCGCGGCACCGGCCCCTGCGCCTGGTCCGGCAGTGGCCGGAGCTGCTGCTGCGCCTCAGCCTGGGCTCCCACGGGGACATCGCCCGCGGTGAGGGCGGCCCCGGGCTGGGGGGGCCTGCGGGGGGTCTCTGGAGTGAGGGTCCCGGGGTGGGTCCCTGGGGTGGTGGTCCCCACAGTGGGTCCCAAGGTGGGGGTCCCGGGGCGGGGGTCCCCAGGGCAGGGGTCCCTGCGGTGGGTCTCTGGAGTGAGGGTCCCCAGGGTGGGTCCTGGGGTGGGGGTCCCTGTGGTGGGTCCCGCGGTGGGTCCCCGGGGTGGTGGTCCCCACAGTGGGTCCCTGGGGTGAGGGTCCCCAGGGTGGTAGTCCCCACAGTGGGTCACAGAGTGGGTCCCCAGGGTGGGTCCTGGGGCGGGGGGCCCCGGGGTGGGGGTCTCTGCAGTGGGTCCCGCGGTGGGTCCCCGGGGTGGTGGTCCCCACAGTGGGTCCCAAGGTGGGGGTCCCCGGGGCGGGGGTCCCTGCGGTGGGTCCCACGGTGGGTCCCCTGACGCCGGCCCTTCTCGCGCCCCCCAGACGAGCCCTGCCTGCAGCTGCGCAGGAACGTCTTCTTCCCCAAGAGCAAGGAGCTGGAGGTGTGGGGCCGGACGCCGGGGTCCTGGGGGGAGTCACGGGGGCGTCGGGGGCACCCGTGGGGGTGTGGGGCCGGACGCCGGGGTCCTGGGGGGAGTCACGGGGGCGTCGGGGGCACCCGTGGGGGTGTGGGGCCGGACGCCGGGGTCCTGGGGGGAGTCACGGGGGGCGTCGGGGGCACCCGTGGGGGTGTGGGGCCGGACGCCGGGGTCCTGGGGGGAGTCACGGGGGGCGTCGGGGGCACCCGTGGGGGTGTGGGGCCGGACGCCGGGGTCCCTCACCCCCAGACACCGGGGTCGGAGGAGCATGGGGTGACGCACGGGGTGACGCGGGGGGTGACACGGGGGGTGACGCGGGGGGTGACGCGGGGGGTGACACGGGGGGTGACACGGGGGGTGACACGGGGGGTGACGCGTGGGGTGACGCGGGGGGTGACACAGGGGGTGACGCGCGGGGTGACGCGGGGGGTGACGCGGGGGGTGACACGGGGGGTGACGCGGGGGGTGACACGCGGGGTGACACGGGGGGTGACACGTGGGTCCCGCCAGCTGGAGGAGGAGGAGCTGCTGCGGCTGCTGTACGAGGAGGCGCGGGGGAACCTGCTGGGGGGGCGCTACCCCGTGGACCCCCCCGACGCGGAGGAGCTGGGGGCGCTGGCCTGCCGCCTGCGCCTGGGGCCCTTCCAGCCCGGCCGCCACACGCCCCACAGCCTGCGGTCAGCACCCGACCCACAGCGCCCTGACCCACAGTGCCCCTGGCACCCACGGTGCCCCTGAAACCCACAGCAACCCAGGACCCACAGCACCCCTGGCACCCACAGCGCCCTGACCCACAGTGCCACTGGCACCCACAGCGCCCTGACCCACAGTGCCCCTGGCACCCACGGTGCCCCTGAAACCCACAGCGCCCTGACCCACAGCTCCTGACCCACAGTGCCACTGGCACCCACAGCGCCCTGACCCGCAGTGCCACTGGCACCCACGGTGCCCCTGAAACCCACAGCGCCCTGACCCACAGCTCCTGACCCACAGTGCCACTGGCACCCACGGCGCCCCTGAAACCCACAGCGCCCTGACCCACAGCTCCTGACCCACAGTGCCACTGGCACCCACGGCGCCCCTGAAACCCACAGCGCCCCGACCCACAGCTCCTGACCCACAGTGCCACTGGCACCCACGGTGCCCCTGAAACCCACAGCGCCCCGACCCACAGCTCCCTGACCCACAGTGCCACTGGCACCCACGGCGCCCCTGAAACCCACAGCGCCCCGACCCACAGCTCCCTGACCCACAGTGCCACTGGCACCCACGGCGCCCCTGAAACCCACAGCGCCCTGACCCACAGCTCCCTGACCCACAGTGCCACTGGCACCCACGGCGCCCCTGAAACCCACAGCGCCCTGGCCCACAGCAACCCAGGACCCACAGTGCCCCTGGCAACCACAGTACCCCTGGGACCCACAGTGCCCCCAGGACCTACAGTGCCCTAACCTCCAGCAACCTGGGACCCACAGAGCCCCAACTCACAGTGCCCCCGGGACCCACAGCACCCCCATGACCCACGGCACCCCACCCCACACAGCCCTCACCCCTCTCCCCCCAGGCCACTGCTGGGGGAGCTGCTGCCGCCGCCCCCGGGCCGGGGGGGGCTGTGGGGAGCCCTGCGCCGGCGGGGCCCCCGCCCGCCCCCCCCTGAGGAGGGGCTGCTCCAGGCCTTCGCGCGCACCCCCGGCGCCCAGGCGACCCCCGCCGCCCTCTACCGCGCCTTCCTGCGCCGCTGCCATGGCCTGCCCTACTACGGGTGAGTGGGGTGCCTGCACACCCCAGCCCCACGGACCCCAGCACCCAGCCCCATGGGCCACCATGGACCCTGGCACCCCAGCCCCATGAGCCCCTGAGAATCCCGGCCCCACGGGGCCCCATGGCCACCTGGCATCCCAGCCCCCCAGTGCACCCCAGGGGAACCCAGGCATCTGGGGAGGGACACCCCCCCACTGCACCCCACAAGTGCACCCGGGGACACCGGCGTCCGGACCCCCCCAGGTGCGCCTTCTTCCCAGGGGCCATCGACCGCCCCCCCGGGGGGCTGCTGGGCCGGGGGGGGCTGCGGCCTGTCAGCGTTGCTGTGGGGCTGGAGGGCGTCACCATCATCGACACCCGGGAGAAGGTATGGGGGTGTGGGGCAGGATTGGCGCTGGGGGATCTGTGGGGCTGGATCAGGTCCATAGGGGGGTCTGTGGGGCAGGATGGGGGCTGGGCAGGTTTGGGGTGCAGGTTGAGGGGCATCATGTGGCTGGGGGGGGCATAGGGGCTGTGGGGCACTTTTGGAGGGACACCATGGGGCAAGGGGGAAGCTGTGGGGCAAGGGAACACTGGGGCAGCTATGGGGCACAGCAGGAGGCTGTGGGGCAGGGGGGGATGCCATGGGGCTGAACCCCCTGCTCCCCCCAGCATGTGCTGCTGACGCTGACCTTCCCTGAGCTGTGCTGGGAGCTGGTGGGCGCTGTGGGGCAGGAGGGGGATGCTGTGGGAGAGGAGGGGGACGCCGCGGGGCCCCCCCAGCTGTGGCTGGAGTTTGATGGCGACCATGAGGGTGCCCCTGTCAACCGCCTGCTGCGAGTGTTCTCTCCCCAGGTCAGTCGCACAGCCGTGACCCATGGATCCCCACAAGGGCTCTGCTGAGTTAGGGGGAGCTGTTCCTGTGGGGGGCACATGGGGCACAGTGGGGCAGTTGGGGGGGGCAGTTGCGGGGCAATGTAGAGTAGTTGGAGGGCAGCTCTGCTCCTCCAGGGTGACTGGGGGCGGTTGGGGGCAGCAGGCACGCGTGGGGAGCAGTGGGGTTGCAGCGGGGGGCGGTTGGGGGGCAGTGTGAAGTAGTTGGAGGGCAGCTCTCCCCCGCCAGGGTGACTGAGGCAGTTGGGGAGCAGCAGAGGGCAGTTGGGAGCCAGTGGGGACTGGCTGGGGTGCACTGGGGGGTGGCAGGGGGCTGTTGGCGGGCACTGGGGGGCAGTTGGGGGGCGGTTGGGGGGCGGTGGGGACTGGCTGGGGTGCACTGGGGGGTGGCAGGGGGCTGTTGGCGGGCACTGGGGGGCGGTTGGGGGGCGGTTGGGGGGCGGTGGGGACTGGCTGGGGTGCACTGGGGGGTGGCAGGGGGCTGTTGGCGGGCACTGGGGGGCGGTTGGGGGGCGGTTGGGGGGCGGTGGGGACTGGCTGGGGTGCACTGGGGGGTGGCAGGGGGCTGTTGGCGGGCACTGGGGGGCAGTTGGGGGGCGGTTGGGGGGCGGTGGGGACTGGCTGGGGTGCACTGGGGGGTGGCAGGGGGCTGTTGGCGGGCACTGGGGGGCAGTTGGGGGGCGGTTGGGGGGCGGTGGGGACGGGCTGGGGTGCACTGGGGGGTGGCAGGGGGCTGTTGGCGGGCACTGGGGGGCGGTTGGGGGGCGGTTGGGGGGCGGTGGGGACGGGCTGGGGTGCACTGGGGGGTGGCAGGGGGCTGTTGGCGGGCACTGGGGGGCAGTTGGGGGGCGGTTGGGGGGCGGTGGGGACTGGCTGGGGTGCACTGGGGGGTGGCAGGGGGCTGTTGGCGGGCACTGGGGGGCGGTTGGGGGGCGGTGGGGACGGGCTGGGGTGCACTGGGGGGTGTTGGCCGGGGGGCGGCGGGGCCGCCCGCTGACCGCCCCGCCCGGCAGGCGGAGCTGATGAGCGCCCTCATCGAGTGCTGCATCGAGCTGGGGGCGGGGCCGGGCCCGGCGCCCGCCCCCGAGACCGCCCCGCCGGGCGCCCCCTTGCGGCGGCAGGAGAGCGTCACCCGCCCCCGCCTGCAGCGCTTGGCCACCATCGACTACGTGCAGGAGGGTGGGGCGGGGCCCGGGGGGCGGGCGGGGCCCGGGGGGCGGGCGGGGCCCGGGGGGCGGGCGGGGCCCGGGGGGCGGGCGGGGCCCGGGGGGCGGGCGGGGCCCGGGGGGCGGGCGGGGCCCGGGGGGCGGGCGGGGCCCGGGGGGCGGGCGGGGCCCGGGGGGCGGGCGGGGCCCGGGGGGCGGGCGGGGCCCGGGGGGCGGGCGGGGCCCGGGGGGCGGGCGGGGGGGGCAATGAAAGGGCCGTGGGGGGGGACCCAGCGCCTGGGGGGGGGGAACGGGGGGGGGAACAAGGGGGGGGCCCTGGTACGGGGGGGCCCAGGGGCCCTCGCGTGCGCTGACCCCCGCGTGCCCCCACAGGGCAGGAGCTGCGGCGGGTGAAGCCCCCCGGCGCTCGGGGTCCTTCTTCGGGCGCGGGGGCGGCTCCTACAGCCCCGTGTCGGGGGCGGCCGGTGCGGAGCAGCGCTGAGGGGTCCCCCCGCAATAAACCGCACAGGATGCGGCGGCGCCCGCGGGCCTGGAGCGAACGGCGGGCACCGTGCGGGGCCGTCGGTGCCGTGGGGCGGTTTGGGGCAGATCGGGGCTAATTCGGGGCCGCTGGGTGGGCAGCGCTGCCAAATGGCGGCCCCACGTGACGGCGGCCATTTTAGGGCGGGGGGGGGGGAGGTCTCGCGCCTGGCTCACCCCGCGGCCGCGTTTGGGGTGAATCCGGCCGGTTTAGGGTCAGCGCTGTCCTCTCCCGTCCAGCCTTCGCGGGTCACGCCCTGGGTACAAAACCACCCTAAAATTCAACTATTTCGCTACTAACCCCATTTGTCCCCTTTCCCCCTCACTCCTTGCCAGCCAGGGGCTATTTTTAACCAATTTTAGCGCATTTTTTTATAAATAAAGCCCCAGCACGCCCCCGGCTCTGCGGCAAAGCTGCCTCAGCCCCAAGTAGCTTTTTTTTTTAAGGGAGAATTGGTGATTTGGGAAAGCTTCGTGCTCTGAAAGGGGGCTTCAAGTATTACTGGGGCGTAAGGGACAAGGGTGAATACCGGCTCTGAAATGGAGCAGGTTTACGAACAGGGAAGGGGGGAACATGTAAATATTTGGGGGATAAAGTAATTATTTCGGAAAACGGCTTCCGGAGGTAAACCGCGAGAGCCCGCCGTCCCCTCCCGCCTTCCCCCGGCGGAGGACGGGCCGTTCTTGTGAGGACACGCCATTTTGGGTCGGTGGAGCCGCTTATTTCCGAGGAAGAAGCGTTTTTCGGGTAGGGAACCACCCGGGACGCGGCGGGGCGCTGGGCTGGGCGCGGGTTCTGGCGGTGTTTGTGCCAAAGGTCGCGCTTTGCCCGAGGGACGGGCCGCGCGGGAGGAGGGCACCCATATTCTGAGGTAAAAGCAGGCGGAGAAGGGTTTGTTTTACTTTTGCCGTCTCTCCTGGCCGCAGGCAGCGGACGGGGCTCCGCCTCGGCGGGGGGCGGGCGCTGCGGCGGGGCGAGCCGCGCGCATGCGCAGTGTCGCGCTGCGCCACCCGCAGCGGCCGGGCCGGCCGGCGCCGGTTAGAACCGGCCGCGGGGCCGCCTCAGCGCGGGGGCCGCCTCAGCGCGTATCCCTCCGCCGGCAGGGTCCGCCCCCCACCCCCTGTTTTTTTGCCTGTAAATGGGCGTGGAGGAGGTATAAACTTCAAGGTTGGGGGGGGGGCGGTTTTAGCGACTATTTTGGGGTCCCCGGTGGGGATGGGTGCATGGAATGCAGTTAAAGTATCCTCATCTCCCTTTCCTGAGCTAATTCTTGTGTGAAAAGTCGTTAAAAAGGGCTGGTTTTCATGAGAGAGAAAAGCCTCGGGAAAATGGTGGCTTCAGGGTACAAGGCGGCTGAGGAATTGGGTGGGTTCACCCCAAAATGCGGTGGAGAGTGAGCTGGGGCTCAGAAAGGGGCTGTTTGGATTGAAAAAGGAGCTGAAAAATTGCAGTTTTCAGTTCGGGGCTGGTTTTTGAGGCGTCCCCCGCGGTTCTGTGCCAAGTTGGGGCCAAGATCTATAACCTGGGCCTCAAACCGGCTTAAATTGGCGTAAAAGTGTTGGCTGAGTTGTTGGGCCCCTTTTGGGCTGATTTTGAGGATTTTTAGTGATATCCCAGTTTAATCTAAAAAAAAAAAATAATTTTTTTTCGCCATGCTGGACCTTTTAATCTTTCTTTTTTCTCATAAACCGAGTCCACCTTTCCAATGGAAAATGCCTTAAAATGGACTCTCACACACCCAGTACCTGAGGGAAAAGCAGCTTTTTGGTGCATTTCCATGCAGAAAATGTGAACTCTGGCCATGTTGCAGGTGATAAAATGATTTTAAAGCTGAAATCAAGGGGGGTGTGGTGCGTGTGCTTAAAAACAGCCAGAAATGGGCAAATCATTGCTGCAAAAGTCATTGAGGTGAGTGTCCGTGTCGTGTTCCCCCCCCGTACAGGTTTGTGAGTGAGGGGAGGCCTTTCCCGAGGCTGAAATGCTGGGAAAAAGCCCATTTTGTGGGTTTTAAAGGCAGAACGCTGCAGCAAAATCGTAACAGCAGCAGAATATCTTCTCCTGCGGGAAACGCCCTGGAAACTCATCGGAAAAACTCGCCCTGCGCCTCCTAAATGCCTCCTTGGCTTCGTCAGCGGCTTTAATTAGCCCCGGATCGGCTTTAATTACAGGGTTTGGGGGGGGTGTGGGGGGGTGTATCCTCCCTGCCACCACTTTTGGGTGTTGTTTCTTGCCCGGAAACGCCTCAAAATGTCACAAAAGGCGTTTTTTTTTGCTCCCTCCGTGTGGTTGAAAACAGACTGTGCCGTGACTCAGCATAACCTTGAAATTGTGTGGAATGCAGAGATTTTGGTGTATTTTCGTGGAAAGGAAGGAGTATGAAAAGGGTTGTTTGGGATTTGCGAGAAGGGCGCAAAAATGTTTATTGAAAAAAGGGTTGTACAGGCTTTTCTGGAAAGGGGTGAAAATAGGTATTAAAAAGGACTTTACTGGAAGCGAGGGAAATCGGGGGGGAGAGAAGGGGTTTCTGGGGTCTGCGTCCCCCTCAAGAACCCAGCGTCGCTCGCCTTTCTTCCCCAAGATTTGTGACCCTTGCGGGAGAAAAGGAGCCTTTTTCACAAGGGCCCGGACCCAGGGTGCAGCAAGAGTGAAAATGACGTTGCAGATTACTAAATAAATAGCGAGAATTCTCTAAAATCGTCTAGAAGGGGGGGGTGGGGGGTGGGGGGTGTCCAGAACAGGCAGAATTGAGGAAAACTTGGTGTTAAATGAGACCATTCTCATGCTAAAAGATGGGGTGCGGCCGAATGCCTCCCGCTGATTTATGGGGAAAAAAGAAGATTTCTCACATGCCGGGGCTGGACTGGGTTTTGGGGTTTTTTGCCCGCTGCCCCTTTTTTGGCCATTTTGGGGACTATTTCTTTGCCCCCCCCCCGCGGACGCAGCCGAGCAGCGCCGGAGCGGTGCGGCCTATAAGGCGGAGGCGCCGCGCGAGCGGGCGCTCTGCGAGGAGGCGGCCCCGGAGCGCGGCGGCTGCGGGCGGTAACGGCGCTCCCCTCGGCGGGACGAGCCGGAGCCGGAGCCGGCTGCCGCGCTGCTCCGCTGCTCCGCTGCCAAAAAAGCTCGCCAGCCTGCTTTATTTTTTAAAGAAAGCTCTTAAAGCGGCTTTATTTTTAAAGAAAAGCTCTTAGAGCTGCTTTATATAAAGAAAAAAGATCTGAAAGCTGTTTCCTTTAAAGGAAGAAAAGCTCTTAAAGGTCTTTTCTTTTTTTGAATTCCTAAAATACAGCAATTCAATCCTTTGGAAAAGCCGGAGCGAGCTAGGGCTTTTTTTTTTTTTAATGAAAAGCGCTCTTAACGTTGCTTTATTCTCAAAAAAAAAAAAAAAAAAAAAATTGAAAAAAAGCGGCTCTTAAAGCTGTTTTAATTCTTAAAAATGAAGCTCTTAAAGCTGTTTCTTCAAAAAGCCGAGGTTCCTAGGCTGTTTTAAGAAAAACAAGCTCTTGAAGCTGTCTTGGTGTTTCTCTGATTCATAAAATACTGTGATTTGATAGTTCAGAAAAGCCAGAGCGAGCTAAGGTGCCCTTTTAATGAAAAAAAGCTTTCAAAGCTGCTTTACTTTAAAAAAAAAAAAAAAAAAGGCACTCTTAAATCTATTTTCTTTTTAAAAAGCTCTTAAAGCTAATTTATTTTTTGGAAAAAAGCTCTTAAAGCTGTTCTATTTTTTAAAAAAACCTCCTAAAGCTGCTTGCTTTAAGAAGAAGTTTTTTCCTTGTTTTTCCCAAAAAGCAGCGCTGGTCCGGAGGCGTGCAGGTTGGGTGCAGATGTTTCAGGAGAGTTTGGGGTGAAATGCGTCCTTTTAATCCAAGAGAGAAGATCTTGCTGGCAAAGGAAGATGGCTTGAGAGAGGAGATAATTGTGGGAAAGGAAAAATCAAGAGCGAAGATAAACCTTGGCAGGGAGCGAGATTGGCGGCTTGAAGAGAGAAATGAGGGAGTTTGATTTTTTTCTTTTTTTTTTTTTCCCCCCAGCGGCCCCAGCTGGGGGGAAAAAAGGACTTTTCGGTAAGAGGTGGTGGCTGTTGGCCAGGAAGGATGTGCTGGGCAGAGCAACTCCAGGGAAGAGGAGAAAGAAGTGAGAGAAGAGGGGAGGGGAAAAGAGAGAAAAGAGGAAAAAAAGGAGAGCCGGTGCAAGTTGGCGAAAATAAAAGTTAAAAATTCAGGGGAAAAAGAGCCTCGTGGAGATGGGTGAAGCTGGAGGAGAAAATAGAGAAAAACCAGAAGGAGAGAAAATAGAGAAAAAACCAGAAGGAGAGAAAATAGAGAAAAAAAACCAGAAGGAGAGAAAATAGAGAAAAAAAAACAGAAGGAGAGAAAATAGAGAAAAAAAAACAGAAGGAGAGAAAATAGAGAAAAAAAAAACAGAAGGAGAGAAAATAGAGAAAAAAAAAACAGAAGGAGAGAAAATAGAGGAAAAAAACAGGAGAGAAAATAGAGGAAAAAAAACAAGGAGAGAAAATAGAGGAAAAAACAGAAGGAGAGAAAATAGAGAAAAAAAACAGAAGGAGAGAAAATAGAGGAAAAAAACACAGAAGGAGAGAAAATAGAGGAAAAAAACACAGAAGGAGAGAAAATAGAGGAAAAAAAACAGAAGGAGAGAAAATAGAGAAAAAAAACAGAAGGAGAGAAAATAGAGGAAAAAAAAACAGAAGGAGAGAAAATAGAGGAAAAAAAACCAGAAGGAGAGAAAATAGAGGAAAAAAAAACAGAAGGAGAGAAAAAAAACCAGAAGGAGAGAAAATAGAGGAAAAAACAGAAGGAGAGAAAACAGAGGAAAACAGAAAATAATCTGCTGGAAATTGGAGAACATAGGGAAAAAAAAAGTATCAGAGGAGCCAGTGGAAATTGGTGAAGCTAGAGGAGGAGAGAGGAAAACAAACAGGCAAAAAAGAAAAAAAAAATAGAAGAGGAAGTAGACGAAAAAAGAAAAATAAGAAAATGAGGATAAGAGGAAATAGAGAAAAGAGAAACGAAGCCGGTGGAAACTGGTGAAAGCGGAGAAGCTAAATTTAAAAAGATTAAGGGGAAAAAGCCAAGCGCGAGCCGGAGGAAGGTGGTGCCGAGCAGGAAGCAGGAGGGAAAAGGAAGAGGAAGGAGCACGCGGAGAGCAGGAACCCGCCGAGGGCGGCGGCGGCCGCAGGAAGGGAAGTTTAAGGAATTTGAGCAAAAAAACCCCAAAACGGAGCCGGAGCTGGTGGGGCTGGAGGAGGAACCGCCGCAGGTGGCAGCCGGGTGAGGCCCTTCCCCGCGCTCGTTTTGGGGGGATTCGGGGGGTTTTGGGGGGCGGGGGGCTCTTGTCGTTGCAGGCGCTGCGGCCGTCGCCCCCGCTCCCCCCTTTTTTCTGTAAAACCCCCAAGAAACGGGGCAAAATCCCCCCAAACCCCACTCCAGCGTCACCAGGCTCCGGCTGTAGCGCTCCCTAGGCCCCGCCTGTCGCCGCAGAGTAAGTGATCCCAAATCCCTTCTTTTCCCAAAAAGGCGACGTGCGGGACGGGATGGCCGAAACTCTGCGGGAAAGAGGAAGAGAGGGGGGGAGGAAAAAGAAAAAAAAAAGGTGGATTTTTGGGGGGGGGGGGGGGTGTGTCTCGCGTGTTTTTCCCCCCTCAGGGAAGCAGCAGGAAAAAAAGGCACATAACGGTGAGAAAAAGGCCAAGGAAAAATAGAAAGGAGACCCTGGGTCTCAGGATTTAACCAAAAAAGGCAAATCCGCACCCGAACTGCACTCGGGAGCTTTTCCGCAGGGACCGTTGAGGATAAAACCACTGGTTTGGTTAATGTGGAGCCGGTCAGAAGTAAGATTTTTATTTAATTTTGGTTTTTTTGGGGGCCTGTTGGTTTCTGGCTGGTGGAGCTGGGTCAGGGGGCGGTGGGGGGGCGGCGCGTTTTGGGCTTGTTTCCAGCCTTTCTGCAGATGCAGTGGTAGGAGGCAGCTTGGAAGAAAAGCAGTTTTCCCCCAAAATGGAGCTGGAAAATGAGGAGTGCGGCTCGTGCCGAGCATCCCCAGGAGCTTCCCTTAGGAAAAAACAGCGTAAAAACCCCAGTTCCCCCCAAAGTGCTTGCGGGGGAGGGGCGGAACCAGGCGGGGGGGAGGGTGCAATAACTCTTGTTTCCAGGTTTTCTCCATAAACAGCAGCAGGA
>NC_138612.1:360565-425578 GCF_964289735.1 Phaethon aethereus | reverse complement strand
GTCCTGGTGGCCCCGGGGTGCCCCAAGGTCCCACACCAAGGCCCTGGGGGGGGTCCGGGTGGCCCCGGGGTGCCCCAAGGTCCCACACCAAGGCCCTGAGGTGGTCCTGGTGGCCCTGGGGTGCCCCAAAGTCCCACACCAAGGCCCTGGGGTGGTCCAGGTGGCCCCGGGGTGCCCCAAGGTCCCACACCAAGGCCCTGGGGGGGTCCTGGTGGCCCCGGGGTGCCCCAAGGTCCCACATCATGGTCGTGGGGTGGCCCAAGGTCCCACAGCATGGCCCTGGGGTGGTCCTGGTGGCCCTGGGGTGGCCACAGCACCCACAGCATGGCCCTGGGGTGGCCCAAGGACCTGTAGCATGGCCCTGGGGTGGTCCTTGTAGCTCTGGGGTGGCCCAAGAACCCACAGCATGGCCCTGGGGTGCCCCAAGGTCCCACATCATGGCCCTGGGGGGGTCCTGGTGGCCCTGGGGTGCCCCAAGGTCCCACACCAAGGCCCTGAGGTGGTCCTGGTGGCCCTGGGGTGGCCCAAGGTCCCACACCAAGGCCCTGGGGGGGTCCTGGTGGCCCTGGGGTGCCCCAAGGTCCCACACCAAGGCCCTGGGGGGGTCCTGGTGGCCCTGGGGTGCCCCAAGGTCCCACACCAAGGCCCTGGGGGGGTCCTGGTGGCCCCGGGGTGCCCCAAGGTCCCACACCAAGGCCCTGGGGGGGTCCTGGTGGCCCTGGGGTGCCCCAAGGTCCCACACCAAGGCCCTGGGGGGGTCCTGGTGGCCCCGGGGTGCCCCAAGGTCCCACACCAAGGCCCTGGGGTGGTCCTGGTGACCCTGGGGTGCCCCAAGGTCCCACATCATGGTCGTGGGGTGGCCCAAGGTCCCACAGCATGGCCCTGGGGGGGTCCTGGTGGCCCCGGGGTGCCCCAAGGTCCCACACCAAGGCCCTGGGGTGGTCCTGGTGGCCCTGGGGTGCCCCAAGGTCCCACACCAAGGCCCTGGGGTGGTCCTGGTGGCCCTGGGGTGCCCCAAGGTCCCACATCATGGCCTTGGGGTGGCCCCAGCACCCCCGTACCCGCCTCCCCGGGGTCTCCCCACGCCCCCCTCGGCGGCCACTCACGCTGCCGAAGTACTTGTCGAGCAGCTCGACGTAGCGGTGGATCAGCTCCAGCGTGATGAGCTCGTTGTCCTGCCCTTCAATGGCGCAGCAGAAGTAGAGGCTGGCGTACCTGGGGAGGGGGGCACGCGGACAAAACGGGGCTGGGGGGAGGCCCCGCGGCGCCCCCAAAACCCCCGGAGGAAGGAGGCCCCCTCCCCAACGAGCCCCGACGCGCGCCGCCGTAGCCACCTCGGCCGCGCTGGGTTGGGGTGGCCTCGGGGACACCCGGGGGGTGGGATTTTGGGGCCGTCGGGCGAAGACGTCGGGGGGGTCGAGCGCCCCAGGCGGGGGACGGCACCGCTCGCGCCGGCGGCGAACGAGCGCGGGACTAATTATCTCCCGACGACCCCGCGACGACGGGTACCGGCGCAAAAATTCACCGACACCCAAAAATCGAGCATCCCGACCCCCAAAACGGCCCCTTCCAGCTCTCCCGGACCGTGGCGGGACCACCGAGCGGGACCCCTCCGGGCGCTCGGGACCCCTCAAGGTCGAATTGGGGCCTCAAGTTCGAATTGGGGCCAAAATCGCCCGTTTGGGGCTCAACTCTTCACCCGTCGAGCAACGCGAAAGCGTTTGCCGTATTTCACCGGATCGAGGGGGAACTTCATCTATACGTCCCTCCTCTTTAGGTGTCTTTATATTTCGGGTCGAAAGAGGCCCCGTCGGGTCACCTCGTCCCCACCCCCCGCCGTGATGACATCGTCATTTGCGGCAGACTCTCGCCCTTCCGAAGTATACACAAAGCGCAACAAATCACGC
Source organism: Phaethon aethereus (assembly GCF_964289735.1). Classification (NCBI taxonomy): domain Eukaryota; kingdom Metazoa; phylum Chordata; class Aves; order Phaethontiformes; family Phaethontidae; genus Phaethon; species Phaethon aethereus. The sequence goes on along the minus strand of NC_138612.1, from coordinate 423,671 downwards.
GCTACGTCACCGCGCCGAAATCCCCGGCACCCGATTCCTTTCGTCGTCAACCGCTCGAGCGGGTCCGGGACGAGGCGTGGGCTCCGCCGCCCCTCGACCCCTCCTAGAAGGGGGTCCTCCATCCCTAGTCATAAACCGTTGGCCAAGCCTAGGCCTAAGGGTGGATTTGGGTCTTCTCCGCCCCTCGTGACCCAACGGGAGGGCGTTCCTCAACCTCCCTTCCCTAACCTTAGTCATAAACCGTTGGCCAAGCCTAGGCCTAAGGGTGGATTTGGGTCTTCTCCGCCCCTCGTGACCCAACGGGAGGGCGTTCCTCAACCTCCCTTCCCTAACCTTAGTCATAAACCGTTGGCCAAGTCTAGGCCTAAGAGTGGATTTGAGTCAACTCCGCCCCTCGTGACCCAACGGGAGGGCGTTCCTCAACCTCCCTTGCCTAACCTTAGTCATAAACCGTTAGCCTAGGCCTAAGTCTGGGCCTAGGGGTGGATTTGGGTCCTCTCTGCCCCTCGTGACCCAACGGGAGGGTCTCCCCCACTTTGTCCCCTCAACAGACACCCAAACCACGCTGACCCAACCGATCCGCGAGCAAATCCCTCCAATCTCACTCTGCTCCGGTTTCTCCCCGTTTACGTTTCCACGGCCAACGAGCCGGCGAGCGGACGCGCCCCGTGTCACCGGCGACGGGACGAGGGGAAACGTCCTCGAGCTGCGCCGCCGGCGGGGGGGGAGGGGCTTAGACCCGATATTAGGACAAATTTCCTTACGGAGAGAGCGGTCAAGCGTCGGCACAGGCCGTGCCTTCGGGCCGCGGTTCGGCGTCCGCGCCGGCGTCGCGTCGACCGCCGGGACTCGGCGACCTCAACGCCCTTTCCCCCCCCTCAACGCCGCCCCGAAAACCCCCTTCCCCGCCCCCCTTCCGCTCCGAAGGCGGAACTTTCACCGAGCCCCGAAGGTTTCGGGCGCCGGCGCGCGGAGGGGCCCCCGACCCCTCGCTTCGCGTCACCTCTTGTAGACGACCTTGAGGTCCCTCCACTCCAGGAAGCTGCACATCTTGGGTTTGCGGGCCAGGACCACCTGCATCAGCTCCCGCACCATCTTCTTCTTGTCGCGGTCGGCGGTGGCCAGGTACCACTTCTGCAGGCGCAGCTTGCCTTGCCGGCTGAAGAGCAGCATGAAGCGCATCTGGGGGCGGGGAGAGGGTCAGCGGGGAGGGGGCTGGGGGGGGGGGGGGCCGGGGAGGGGGGGTGGGGGGTGGGGAGGGGGGGAGGGGGGGGGGGTGGTGGGGCTGGGGAGGGTGGGAGGGGGGGTGGGGAGGGGGGGTGGGGAGGGGGGTGGTGGGGCTGGGGAGGGTGGGAGGGGGGGTGGGGAGTGGGGTGGTGGGGCTGGGGAGGGGGGGAGGGGGGGTGGGGAGGGGGGGTGGGGAGGGGGGTGGTGGGGCTGGGGAGGGGGGGAGGGGGGGTAGGGAGGGGGGTAGGTGGGCTGGGGAGTGGGGTGGTGGGGCTGGGGAGGGAGGGGGGCCGGGGAGGGGGGCTGGGGAGTGGGGTGGTGGGGCTGGGGGCCGGGGAGGGGGGTGGGTGGGCTGGGGTGGGGGGGTGGTGGGGCTGGGGAGGGTGGGAGGGGGGCTGGAGAGGGAGGTGGTGGGGCTGGGGAGGGGGGTGGGGGGGTTGGGGGCTGGGAGGGGGGTGGGGGGGTGGTGGGCTGGGGAGGGGGGCTGGGGTGGTGGGGGGGGGGGTGGGAGGCTGGGGAGGGGGGCCGGGGAGGGGGGTGTGGGGCCAGGGAGGGGGGTAGCGGGGCTGGGAGGGCTGGGGAGGGGGTAGGGGGGCTGGGGTGGGGGTTAAGGGGGCTGGGGAGGGTGGGAGGGGGGCTGAGGAGGGGGGGAGGGGGGCTGGGGCTGGGGGTGGGGAGGGGAGTGGGTGTGTGGGGCTGGGGAGGGGGAGGTGGGGGGGCCGGGGAGGAGGGTGTGAGGGTGGGGAGGGGGCTGGGGGGGGGGAGGGGGGAGGCAGTGGGGGGCTGGGGGGCAGGTTGGGGAGAGGGCACGGGGGGGACATGGGGCAGGTCCGTGGGGCGGGGGGGGGGTCACGGGGGGCTGTGGGGGGGGTCACGGGGGGTCGTGGGGAGCGGAGGGGCTGTGGGGGGTCACGGGGGGGTGTGGGGGGTCACGGGGGGTGTAGGGGGGGTCACGGGGGGTCGTGGGGAGCGGAGGGGCTGTGGGGGGTCACGGGGGGCGGGGGGGGTCACGGGGGGTCGTGGGGAGCGGAGGGGCTGTGGGGGGTCACGGGGGGGGGTCACGGGGGGTGTGGGGGGGGTCACGAGGGGTCGTGGGGTGCGTCAGCGTGGGGACACGGAGCCAGCGTGGGTGGGTGGGGGTGGCGAGGACACAGGGCCGGGTCAGAGGTCAGAGGTCAGGCCCGCTGGGGGGGGGGGGGAAGCCCCCCACATACGCCGGCTCCCCCGTCACGTGACACCCTCCCTCACGTGACACCCTCCCTCACGTGACACCCTCCCTCACGTGACACCCTCCCTCACGTGACACCCTCCCTCACGTGACACCCCCCTCGGCTCGGCCCGGCCCGGCCCGGCGCTTCTTCCTCCTCCTCCTCCTCCTCCCTGCCCCGGTTCTCCGCCCGCCGCCGCCTCCCGGAGCGCCGGGCCGGGCTCACCATAGCGCCGGGGCCGGGGCCGGGGCCGGTCCCGGTACCGGTAGAGTCGGACTCGGCCGCTCTTCGCCCTCCCGGCAGCGCCGCGCCGGGCCCGGCCTCCCCGCGCATGCGCCGCCCCGCCCCTTTCTCCTCCCCCGGAGGGGCGGAGCTTGTCGCCGAGGCAACGGGGAGGGGTTTCCTAGGGAAGGGGGCGGGGCTGTTGCCCTGGCGACGGGGGAGAGCGGCAGCCGGGCGGGACTCCCTAGTAACGGTTGCTGGGGGGGGGGGCGGTGTGTGTGTCTGTTTCCATGGCAACAGGGCCACCGGGTGGTTTCCGTGGCAACGGGCGTGTTGTGGGGGAGGCCTGGGGTTGTCTCCACGGCGACCCGAGGGCGGGTGTCCTATCGCCATGGCAACAGGCTGGCTCCAGCGGGGACGGACTCCCATCTCCATAGCAACGGGACAACGGAGGGGGGCCGTTGCCATGGCGGTGGTGGTGGTGGGTTTCCATGGCGACAGCAAGGGTGGGCCATCCCCCCCGTCTGTCGCCATGGTGACGGGGGGGCGGGGTAGGAGTTGGGGGGCAGATTTTGGGGTGTTACAGGGGGAATTTGGGGTGTTACAGGGGCAGATTCGGGGGTGACGGGGGCTCAAACCCAACCCCTCAAACCCCCGAACACCCAAACTTGACCCCAACACCGGGACCACTCCACTGGGACGTGGAGGTTGTCCCCAACACCGGGACGGGACCCTAACACCACGGTGGGGGGTTGACCCCAACACCGAGACACGGGGATTGACCCCAACACCAAGATGTCATGGCTGACCCCAACACCGGGACGTGACCCCAACACCATGGTGGAGGGTTGACCCCAAGACCGGGACATGGGGGTTGACCCCAACACCGGACACGATGGTTGACCCCAACACCAGGATGTGGTTGTTGACCCCAACACCGGGACGTGACCCCAACACCATGACGGGGGGCTGACCCCAACACCGAGACACGGTGGTTGACCCCAACACCAAGATGTCATGGTTGACCCCAACACCGGGACGTGACCCCAACACCATGGTGGAGGGTTGACCCCAAGACCGGGACATGGGGGTTGACCCCAACACCAAGACACAGGGGTTGACCCCAACACTGAGATGTCATGGTTGACCCCAACACCGGGACGTGACCCCAACACCATGGTGGAGGGTTGACCCCAAGACCGGGACATGGGGGTTGACCCCAACACCGGACACGATGGTTGACCCCAACACCAGGATGTGGTTGTTGACCCCAACACCGGGACGTGACCCCAACACCATGACGGGGGGCTGACCCCAACACCGAGACACGGTGGTTGACCCCAACACCAAGATGTCATGGTTGACCCCAACACCGGGACGTGACCCCAACACCGGGACGGCGCTGTCCCCCACACCGGGACGTGGGGGGTGACCCCCCCAAATATATTACTCTCCCCAATAAATTACAGCTCTCCTCAGCCCCACAGCCCCCCACGGGGGGCCCAACCGCCCATGGGGCAGACCCCGCCGTGGGGCTGACCCCGCCGTGGGGCTGACCCCGCCGTGGGGCGCTCAGGGTTCCGTCACCTGTCCCACGAAGAGGATGGCGCCTGTGGGGGGAGAGAGGAGTCAGGGAGCCCCCCAAACCCAAACCAATGGGGCACAGAGCGCCCCGACCCCCACCCATGGGGAAGAGACCCCCCCCAGACCCACATCGATGGGGCATGGAGCCCCCTGACCCAAATCCATGGGGCACGGGGCCCCCAGACCCATAGCCATGGGGCACGGAGCCCCCCGACCCAAATCCATGGGGCGCAGAGCCTCCCCAAATCCATGGGGCATGGAGCCCCCTGACCCACAGCCATAGGAAAGAGACACCCCGCCCCAGACCCACATCGATGGGGCATGGAGCCCCCCAGACCCAAATCCATGGGGCGCAGAACCTCCCCCGACCCAAATCCATGGGGCACAGAGCCCCCAGACCCATAGCCATGGGGCACGGAGCCCCCCAACCCAAATCCAGGGGTCCCAACACCCCATTCCCAGGGACCCGGGGGTCCGGCACCCATCACCCCCATTCCCAGGGGTCCCGACACCCCATTCCCAGGGGTCCCGACACTCAATTCCTGGGGGTCCTGGGGGTCCAGCACTCCATTCCCAGGGACCCGGGGGTCCAGCACCCATCACCCCCATTCCCAGGGGTCTGGCACCCCATTCCCGGGGGTCCAGCACCCAATTCCCGGGGGTCCCGGGGGTCCAGCACCCCAATCCCAGGGGTCCCAACACCCCACCCCCAAGGACCCGGGGGTCCAGCACCCATCACCCCCATTCCCAGGGGTCCCGACACCCCATTCCCAGGGGTCCAGCACCCCATTCCATTGTCCTTGTCCCCACCCCCGGGGTGAAATATCAGCCCGGAGGTTCTTCCGTGGCTCCTTCCCAGCCCCTCACCGGGAAGGGGACAAAGGGCTGTGGGGCGGAGGGTGGCTCTGGTGGCTTTGGGAGGGGGAGACATCGAGGGGGGCCCAAGCCCACGGCATGGCCAACGGGTGGTGGGAATGTCGGGGGGTCCCAAGGCAGTAGCACCCACGGCATGGCCAATGGGTGGTGGGAACGTTGGGGGGTCCCAAGGTGGTACCACCCACGTCATGGCCAATGGGTGGTGGGAGCATCAGGGGGGGTCCCAAGGTGGTACCACCCATGGCATGGCCAATGGGTGGTGGGAACGTCGGGGGGTCCCAAGGTGGTACCACCCACGTCATGGCCAATGGGTGGTGGGAGCATCAGGGGGGGTCCCAAGGTGGTAGCACCCAATGGCATGGCCAATGGGTGGTGGGAACGTCGGGGGGTCCCAAGGTGGTACCACCCACGTCATGGCCAATGGGTGGTGGGAGCATCAGGGGGGGTCCCAAGGTGGTAGCACCCAATGGCATGGCCAATGGGTGGTGGGAACGTTGGGGGGTCCCAAGGTGGTACCACCCACGTCATGGCCAATGGGTGGTGGGAGCATCAGGGGGGGTCCCAAGGTGGTACCACCCATGGCATGGCCAACGGGTGGTGGGAATGTCGGGGGGTCCCGAGGTGGCACCGCCCACGGACGGTGGGTCATGCAAGGAAGGAAACAGGGTCTGGGGTCACCCACCTGAGCAGCTCCACCCCGCGCCGCTCTCCGGGGGGTGGGGGGTTGTCACCCCAGGGTCACCGCCGTTCCCACAGAGGGGGCGGGAAAGGCGGAAGCGCGCCCGAGTTCACGCGCCGGCGCTGGGGCCGCCGCCAGCCGGCGCCGTGCCCCGTCCCCGCGCGCTAAAATTAGCAATTTATTATTTTATTGTTTCCGCCCCGCCCCCCCCCTCCCCCCTCCCCCCTCCCCTGGCAGCTGGGAGGTGGGGAGGGGGACGGGTGCGGCCCCAGCCCGACCTGACGGGTCCTGCCGTGGGGCGGGAGGGTCCCCCGCGGGCAGCGGGGTCCCGTGGGTGGCAGCGTGGGGATCCTGGGGGGGGTGGGTGGGGCGGGGTGGGGGGTGTCGCCCTCAGAAAGGGGTGTAGAAGCGGCGGTAATGGCCCCTCGCCCCCTCCCCAGGTCTGCACGGGGGTTGTCCCAGTAAAAACCAGTGCCACCGGAGCGTTTCCAGAGTCTTTACTGGGAGGAAAGAGGGGGTCCAGCCCCAGTTTTGGGGCGGGGGGGTGGAATCCTCACCCTTGAAGGGAGTTTGGGGAGGGGGCCAAGTGGGGACATGACCCTGGCAGGGGGGTCACGTCCCGAAAGTGCCAATGGGGGTGAGGTCACGACCTGTCCGGTGATGACAATTAGTGAGGTCACCTCCCTGAACGTGGGGTCGCGACCTGGAAGCAGAGTCACAGCCCTACAAGGGCTCACGGGAAGGGGGCGAGGACCCCGGCTATGGGGTTAAAGCCCCCCTGAAGAGGGTCTGGGGTCCCACAGTGCAGAGGTGCTGGTGGCTGCGGTGGCCGTGGAGGTGCTGGTGGCCGTGGTGGCTCTGAAGGTTCTGGTGGCCATGGTGGCCATGGAGGTGCTGGTGGCTGTGGTGGTTGTGAAGGTGCTGGTGGCCACGGTAGCCATGGAGGTGCTGGTGGCCATGGTAGCCATGAAGGTGTTGGTGGCCACGGTGACCATGGAGGTGCTGACAGTGGCCATGGAGGTGCTGGTGGCCACGGTGGCCGTGGAGGTGCTGACAGTGGCCATGGAGGTGCTGGTGGCCACGGTAGCTCTGAAGGTGCTGGTGGCCATGGTAGCCATGAAGATGTTGGTGGCCACGGTGGCCATGGAGGTGCTGGTGGCCACGGTGGCCGTGGAGGTGTTTGTTTTGTTCCCGGCCGCGCTCGCCGGCCGCCGCCGGGTCGCTTTGGAGGAGCGGGGGGCGCGGCACGCGTCCGCGGGAGGACGGGGTTCCTCGGGGCCGGGGGGCGGCCGACCTTCATCCTCCTCTTCCTCCCGGTGGATCCGCCGCTGCCACGGGTGCCGCGTCCCCCTGAGGTTCATCCCGCGCCGGCTCGCGCCTCGGGCGCGCCGCGCGCCGCCGGGAGCGCGGGCCGGGGCGGGGGCGCGGGCCGGTGCCGGCCCTGAGCTCTTACGGAGCGCGGGGGGGACGGCGGCGGGGAGACCTCCCCCCACCCTCGTGTTGGCGCCCTTCGCATCCAGCTCTTGGGCTTTTTTTTGTCTCGTTTCTCCTTTTTTTCTCGGGAAATTTGCCCGGGAAAACTCCCCAGCCCTCTCCGCGCCCAAAAGCATCCTCCGACCGACAAGCCCGATAAAAACCCACCACCAAAACCCCCCCGAAAGGCCCCAAAAGCCGTGCCGTGCCCAAAGACCCCCCTTGGCTCGTAATTGAGGTTCTCCAGCCGCGGCCGCGCCGCCGCTCTCCTCCATTAAGCCGCCCTTACGCAATCAGCCGCGCTTAACGAGGTCTAAAAGCTCCGGGACGCGCCGGCCGCTGCGCTCGGGGCTGGGGGGGGGATGCGGGCAGGGGGTGGATTGGCGTCGGCGGCCGCGGCGCCGGAGCCGGGGAGGAGGACGGGGAGGAGGAGGAGGAGGAGGAAGGCGAGAGGAAAAGATGGAAACCTTCGTCTTCCCGCTCACCGATCCCGGAGCGCCGGTGGGGGAAGACCGAACGCCACCCCTCACGGAAACGGGGGGACACCCCCCTCCCCTCCGCCTCCCCGGTGACACCCCACCCCGAGACCTACCCACAAATCCTTGGCCGCCCTCCAGCGAGCGGGGAAAGGCCCTTTTCCACCCCAAAAACAAACACCCGTAATCTCTCCGGCCGGCACGGGGGTGCCGGGCGGGGCGAGGGGGTGCCGGGCGGGGTGGGTAATATTCGGTGGAAGAGGATAAATATTTATTGTATGCCTGGACGGGCGGGTGTCGGCCGGGGGCTCCTCCCCACCGGAGTTTTGCAAACGAAGGGTTTTGCGGAATTTCTTCCTCCTCCGGTCCCGGTTGGGTCTTCCCACCTCGTTTCCAGCCTAAGTTGGTGGCACGGCTGTGGGGATCCCCCTCCGAACCCGACCCTGACCCCCAAAATCCAACTGTGACCCACAAAAGTCCAATTGTCACCCAAAAAAAACCAACCATGACTCCCAGGATCCACCTGTGACCCCCAAAACCCCAACTGTGACTCCCAAATCCCAATTGTGACCCCCAAAACCCCAACTGTGACTCCCAAATCCCAATTGTGACCCCAAAAACCCCAACTGTGACCCCCAAAACCCAATTGTGACCCCAAAAAACCCAATTGTGACCCCCAAAACATCAACTGTGACTCCCAAATCCCAATTGTGACCCCCAAAACCCCAACTGTTACTCCCAAAACCCAATTGTGACCCCCAAAACATCAACTGTGACTCCCAAATCCCAATTGTGACCCCAAAAACCCCAACTGTGACCTGCAAAACCCCAACTGTGACTCCCAAAACCCAATTGTGACCCCAAAAAACCCAATTGTGACCCCCAAAACCCCAACTGTGACTCCCAAAACCCAATTGTGACCCCAAAAAATCCAATTGTGACAACCAAAAACCCAACTGAGACCCCAAAAAACCCAACTGTGACCCGCAAAACCGCAACTGTGATGCCCAAACCCCAACTGTGATCCCCAAAACCCAATTGTGACCCCCAAAAAAGCAACTGTGACTCCCCAAAATGCCAACTGTGGCTCCCAAAACCCAGTTGTGACCCCCCAAAAAACCCAATTTTGACAACCAAAACCCCAACTGTGACTCACAAAACCCAACTGTGCCCCCCCAAAACGACTGTGACCCCCGAAAACCCAACTGTGACACCCAAAACTCAATTGTCACCCCAAAACCACAATTGTGACCCCCAAAAACCCAACCATGACTCACAAAACCCCAACTGTGACCCCCCAAAACCCAACCACGACTCCCAAGACCCCAACCGTCACCCCCAAGACCCCAACTGTGACCCCCAAAACCCCTCACCGTGACCTCCAGCCCCAAAATCTTGACACCTCCGAGCAGGACGGTGGCGTTGGCACCCTGCTTTTGGGAATTATTCCCCCTGCCCCCCCTTCCCAGCCCCACCTTTCCAAGTTTTTTCTGAGGAGGTGGAATAATTACGTCAATAAATACGATTTCCACCAAGATAAGGAGCACCTGGCTCCGGTGAGGATTCGTGAGCCGGACCGAGCCCCCAAACCCGCTTGGTTTTGCCCCAAAAATGAGAAATGCTGGGGGGGGGGAGGGGGGAGGAATTCCCCACCTCCCCTCTCCGGACAGGTCGAGGTCTTTAGTCGCTCCCACCCCCCCAACCCACCCATGCCAAGGGTCCTGCCTGCTGTGGGGCACCAAGGAACCGACACCCACCAGCTATTTTTGGAGGGGGGGTGTCACAGGGATGCCGCGCCTTCTGCCAGCACCTGCAAAGAGGGGAGGGAGCAATGAGGGTGGGGTCCGTGTCCCCCCGCCCGCCCCCGGCGTCCGCCGTGCCGGCCGCAGCACCGGCGCTGCCCGGGTGTCCTACCGGCATGGCGGGCGCCGCCACCTCCGCGCTGGGCGTGTAGGAGCTCTGCCCGTAGGGACCTGGAAGAGGAAAAGGGTTGAGGGTCAGGCAGGGTCGGGGGTCTCCCCGCTAAGGGGGTGGTTTTGCCCCCCGCCCCACACCTCCTCCAACGGGGCTCACCTTGCCAGGGCGCGGAGCCTCTGCCGTTGACGTGGTAGATGCCGGTGGCGTGGGCGTTGCGCCGGCCGTCCGGCCAGCCGCCCTCCTCACCCGTCACGCTGCGGAGCCGGGAACCGATGACCCCGCGGGGTCTTGCGGGTGGGGCAAGGGGGCGGGGGGGGGAGACGCCGGAGCTCATGGGCTCCGGCATTGGGGTCTCGACCTTCCCTGGGGGTTGAGGAGTTGAACCATCCCACCCCCTGTGGGGACAAGCTACCGCCCCCCAAGTTTTGGGGAAGGGGCGCATCTGAGGGCAGCTTGGTGCCAGCCCCAACTGTCCTCCCTGGACCCCCTTGTGGACGCCCCCCGCTCCCCCCCCCCAGCCTTTTCACCTGGCACCAGAAGATTTCTTCTTCCCTTGGGCCAGGCAGGTGGTGAGGATGATGCAAAGGACAAGCAGGATGAGGAGGGTCAGCCCCAGCCCCAGCCCCACACCCAGCCCCAGCCCCAGTTTGCTGATGTGGGTCTGGCAGCGGTCGCCAGATGTCAGGTACCAAGGCACGTCCGGGCAGCTGTGGGGATGATGCGTCATGGGCGGGGTCCCCACCCCCCGGATCCGGCCCAGGGTGGAGGTTGGGGATTGGGACCTTCCAAGAAACCCACCAGGTTCCCAGGGCCCTCCCCAGAGCTGGGGAGAACCTGGGAGACCCAGTCCCATGTCCATGGGTCGGCATTGAGGTTTGGGGTTGTGGTCAAGGGCTTTTGGGAGCCAAGGGTTGGGTTTGGAGGGCGGGGGCTGGGATGTTGGGCTCAAGTTTGGGGCCTGGGGGTCAAGGGTTGGGTTTGGAGGGCGGGGATTGGCATGTTGGGCTCAAGTTTGGGGCTTGGGGGTCAAGGCCTGGGATGCTGGGCTCAAGTTTGGGGCCTGGGGGTCAAGGGTTGGGTTTGGAGGGCGGGGGCTGGGATGTTGGGCTCAAGTTTGGGGCCTGGGGGTCAAGGGTTGGGTTTGGAGGGCGGGGGCTGGGATGTTGGGCTCAAGTTTGGGGCCTGGGGGTCAAGGGTTGGGTTTGGAGGGCGGGGGCTGGGATGTTGGGCTCAAGTTTGGGGCCTGGGGGTCAAGGGTTGGGGTGTTGGGCTCAAGCATTTGGGTTTGGGCTCAAGGTTTTGGGTTTGGGATCAAGGCTTTGGGTTGTGGTAGGAGCTTGGGGGTCAAGGGTTGGGGTTCAGGTTACCGCTGGGGTTAGGGCTCGGGTGGGGTTAAGGGTCGAGTTGGGGTTCAGAGGTCAAGGGGCGTCGGGGCGGGTGGGGGCTGGGCTGAAGATTAAGGCTGTCACCGTGTTTAGGACCGGAATCAGGTTTACAGCCGGCGTTACGGGGCCGGGGTGAGGGCGCAAGACTGGGGGTACGGCAGGGAGGGGGCCGGGCGCGGTTTGGGGGCACGCACAAGCAGCGGGGGCCCTCCAGCGTCAGCCGGCAGAGCCCGCTGTTGCAGCCGATGGCACCGGGGACGTTGAGGCTGCAGCCGGTGACGCAGAGGAGGCTGTTCCCCACGCGGTAGGCGCGGTAGTACCGGCTGAAGTTGGCCGGCGCCAACCTTCGGCAGAGCTCTGGCGGGGAGACGCGCCCCTCGGGTGAGCTCTCCACCCCGTCCCGCTCCCCGCCGCGTCCCGGCCGCCCGCGCTCACCCGTGGCGTTGAGCGCCGGCCGCTCGGCGCGGGCGGATGCGGAGAAGGACGCGTCGAAGCAGAGCCCTTCTGGGGGAAGGAAGAGCGGAGGGCGGTCGCCGGAGGCCCCCGGGGACGTCGCGGCCGGAGCCCGAGCGGGCGGCGGGTCGCTGGGCGCCTACCCGCCGCGCGGCTGCAGTTGCGGGACTGAGCCGCGGCGTTGGCAACCTCCAGCAGCTGCCGGGCTCGGTGGCCGAGGCTGGCGGTGGGACGGTCTCCGGCCGGCGGGCGCAGCAGGACCTCGTAGGTCACCACCACGCTGCCTCTCCTGCGGGGCGGCCAGAGCGTCGGCGCGGGGCACGGCGCTGCCCGCCCGTCCCGCCCGCGTCGCCGGGCCCGTACTCACGTCAGGGCGAGGACGCGGGTGCCGCCGTAACCGGGGACGTCGCGATAGATCCGGTCCATCTGGGGGGAGACACACACGCACGCGGCGACGCGGGTCACCGGTTGGGTCACCAACCACCACTGGGTTGGGTGGCCCCTCGGCGGGGTCCTGGCCGCGACACCCCCACGGCTCGGGGGCGCGGCGGGGGGCCTCACCGCCTGGCTGAACTCGCCCGCGAAGCGGCGGTGGGCGGCGGAGGTGGCGTCCCCCATGTCCTCGGAGAAGTTCCGGTTGGTGACGCGCGCCCGCATCGTCACGGAGGGGCCCAGCTCTGCGCGGCGAGACGCCCGTCGGACGGGGACAGCCCGCGGGGTGCCCCCCGTGGGGACGGGGGGGGGGGACGGGGGGGCGGGGGGGGGGTGTCCCCACCTGCCGTGATGTTGATGGTCGGCGCCCCAAACTGGCAGTGGGGTCCCTCCACGTTGGGGGGGCAGAGACAACTCACCCCCGTCCAGTGACCCCCGTTCTGGCAGGGGTCTGTGGGGAGAAGGACCCATGGGTACCCCCCCCCGCCTGCCCGCGCCCCCCTTTTCTCCCCTCCCGTGGCGCCGAGCGCCCCGCGCGCTCCCCCAGACGCATCCAGCCGGGCGCACCGTCGCCACCACCCGCCGCCCCCTCCCAGGTCTTTTTTTTTTGGGGGGGGGACGACACACGCGGAGACACACGCGGCGCCTGGTCCCAACCGGCGGCTCCCCTCCCCGGGGGGTCCTCTCCCGGCGAGGGCTGGGGCGCGGGGGGTCTCCGCGCGAGCGCCCACGCCGGGGACGACCCACCGACCTGCGGTGGTTGGGACGGGCGCGGTGACGGTTCCGCCGGTGCTCCTCGCCGGCGCGCTGCTCCTCGTAGGCGGGTTGGGCGCCGCCGGGGACGCGGTGGGGACGGCGGCGGTGGCGCGGCGGCGCTCGCACCGCGGGCCGTAAAACCCGCCGGCGCAGTAGCACTCGGTACCCACGGCCGTGCCTCCGTTCCGGCAAGCCGTGGCTTCGTCGTGGGCGTTGCAACGCGGCCCGGCCCGGCCCGGCGGGCAGACGCAGCGGTCGCCCACTGCCGTGCTGCCCTCGGCGCAGCGGTCGGCGGCGTCCGCCGTCTCGCAAGTGGGGCCGGAGTAGCCGGGGGGGCAAAGGCATCGAGTCAAGTTGGCGACGCCACCGTTGCGGCAGACGACTGGAAGAGAGGCGGGGGCAGAGGGACGTGGGGAGGGGACCCCCGCGTCCCGGCCACCCCACCCCCCGGCTGCGACCTGCGCCCGCCCTTCCTCCTCCCGCCCCGGGAGACCCCCGGGAAGGACAGCCCCCCCGCCCCAGGGACCCCACGCCAGGACACCCGCCGACCACCCACGTCCACCCTCCTCTCCCTCCTCCTCCTCCCCGCCCCAAGCCCCAGAAGACCCCGTGTCCCTCCCGGCCCCCACCCCGAGGACGCCGTGCCGCGACACCCACTGGCTGGAGGGCTGGACCCGTGCGGGAGGTAGAGGCAGAGGGTGGCCGAGGTGGTGGCGGCAGCTCCGCTGGTTGAAGACGACCGGCTGGCGCTGGCGGCGGAGCCAGGACCCGCTGTCGTGGCCGTGGTGGCACCCGGGGGGACCGCGTGGGTGGCGCTGGGCCGGGCCGGCACCGCGGTGGCCGAAGAGGCGGCGGGGAGCGTGGCCGTGGCGTCGCTTCCCGCGGCCGTGACGTCGCTTTCCGGGAGGGTGAGCGGCGCACCTGCCGTGTTGCTTCCCGCGGGGGTGGCCGGGGCGGCCGTGGCGTGGCTTCCCGGGGCGGTCGGGACGGCGGCCGGGGTCTCCGTGGGACGCGCGGTGCCGTTGACATGCGACGTCGGCGCGGAGACGGTCTCGTCGCCCGCCGGACGCGGGGTCCCGGCTGCGGTGGGCAGCGCGGCAGTGGACGGGCCGGCGCACTCGCACCGGGGTCCCCAGGCTGCCGGGGGGCAGCGGCAGGCCGACCCCACCAGCGTGCCGCCGTTTAGGCACGAGCTGGGCCGCTCCGGGTACTGGCAAGCGGCTCCCCAGTACCCCGGCAGACACACGCACGCCGTCCCGAAAGCCGCGGCCCCGTTCCGGCAGGCGCTGGCGGGGTCGGGGCGTTCGCAAAGGGGACCCCGAAATCCCGGCGGGCAGTAGCACTTTGTCCCCACGGCGGTGCCGCCGTTTTGGCAAGCCTTGGCGGGGTCGTGGGTCTCGCAGCGGGTACCGTTGTAGCCGGGGGGGCACACGCATCCCTCCCCCACCACTGTGCCGCCGTTCTCGCAGGGGGCTGGAAGGTACCTCGGGTTGGGGGTGGGGGGACACGCGAAACGCGACTCCCAGACCCCCCGGCTGGAGGAGGGACCCGAGAGTCCGGCTCCGCTCCCGCCCCGACGCCGAGGAGTCAAAGTCGTCCAACCCAACCCGCCGCGGAGAAGACCCAGGAGTCCGGGTGGGGTGTCCCCCCGCCCCCAAAACCCACCTCCGACCAGTGCCCAAGGCAACGAGTCCCCCACCCGGAGAAGGGAATTGGGGAACGGGCACCCACAGGGGGGCTTTGCCCCTTGCTCGGGGGGCAGGCGGGGCACCCTCATGAGCCCCCCGGGCTGGGGCTAACACCCATGTGCCAAGGGCAGTTGGGTGGTCCAAATTCTTCCTCGAGGAGCTACCAGGGAGCCCAGAAAGAGCCCAAAACCCCCGGAGGGATTTTCCGGAGGAGGTGGGACGATGCCGCGCTGCCGTCGGATGGAGACGTCTCCATCTTGCCCCTTCTCTTACCTGACAGAGCCTCCAAGGGGACGAGGAGGAGGAGGAAGAAGCAGCAACCCAACTCCATCGCCAGCAGAACCCAGAGGAGCCGGACGCTGCGGAGAGACTGACCCGGAGGGCACCGGACGCGGGGACTTTTTGTGCCGAGGCCGGCACCGTCATCAACCGCAAGGTAGGGCCGCGCCGGTAAATAATTGCCGAGCAATTTTTATCAAATCCCGAAATAGAAAAGGGCGTGAGGAGGCCCAGACGGCCCCGGGATGTCCCACCTTCCTGCTCAGCTCCGGACCGGCCACGACGGGCCCAACCCTTGCGCCAGAAAGGAGGGAGGGCGGGAGCCGTGGCTCCCCCGCCACGCTGATAAGATTAGGACAAGACGCGGTGAGTCCCCTCCGTTACCGGCACCCGCTGGTCCGGCCCCACCTTGGGGTGCTGTCCCCTCTCCAAACCTCCTGGGGATGGACGGACGGACGGACGGGCGAAGGGGTAGTCAAGGGCTCGGTCCCTGCCGGATCCCCACGTCCGCAGCCTCTCCCCACCTGAGGTCCAAGTCCCTTGGGTGCTGGGGGGGGTCCTGAGCCACCCCCAGGCTGTCCCCAGTGTCTGCCAGTACTTCCCAGGGCTCCCCAGTGTGTCCCAGTAACACCCAGGGCTCCTTGGGGTGTCCCAGTACTTCCCAGGACTCCCCGGTGTCTTCTGTGTGTCACGTGCTCCCCAGTGTGTCCCAGTACTCCCCAGTTTGCTCTGGGTGCCACGTGCTCCCCAGGGTGCCCCGGTACCTCCCGGTACTCCCCAGTTTGCTCTGGGTACCCCCCAAACCACACGGGGCTGCTCTGTCACCTCGGGGGGGTGGGTGGGGGGGTGTCAAGGTGCCTCCCCAGCAGTTGCTCTCGAGTCCCACGGTCAACCCTCCCCCGCCCCGAGACATCCCCCGCAACCCTCCCGCCGGAAAGAAAAACGAGGTCGTTACGATAAGCGAGAGTAATAATAACAATAAATTTATCACAACTTTAT
Organism: Phaethon aethereus; assembly: GCF_964289735.1. NCBI lineage: Eukaryota > Metazoa > Chordata > Aves > Phaethontiformes > Phaethontidae > Phaethon > Phaethon aethereus. Next base: position 408,017 of record NC_138612.1, on the reverse strand, counting down.
ACACCCGCGCAACCGGGGGGGAGGGGGAAGCGTCCCGGGTGGCAGCCTCCCGGCGGCACCCCCTTAGGAGCCCTGCACCCCCGCTAAGGGGCTTCTCCTCCCTGCCGGGGGGCACCGTCCCCGGGGGGGGGGTTCAGCCCGGGAGCCGTGGGCGGTTTTGCGGCGCCCGGCGCTGCAGGATTCGTCGTCCAAATAAATAATAAATATCGGGGCGTCCCCGCCCCGAGCGTCTCGCCCAGCTTTCGACACGGCCCGCGTGCTGGTGGGCTGGCATCTCCCCTCGGGAGAGAAGACCCCTTGCGTTGAGTCTGGGGGCTCCCTTCATCCCCGTTGGGGATCATAGCCGGGTCGCGAGCTTCGGCCTGGAGATCTTAATCTGGCGGGGTGGGGAGGAGGAGGAGAGGGAAGGGGGTGAGAGGGGTGTGGGGGTCTCCCTTCGGCGGGGTGGTGGGTTCTGCCAGGGAAGAACGTACCGGCATGGAGGTGTCCACCAGCTCCAACGAAGGCATGAAGTCGCGTAGAGTCTCACCGGGGAGACGGTGGGAGGTGGCTGGATGCCTTGGGGGTCTTCCCCAAGTGTGGGTCTCCACCTGCCTGAACTGGGGCTGGGGGTCACCTGCGGTGCTGTCGGCCCCGACGTTGCGGTAGAGGAAGCCATCGGGCGAGTACCACGTGAAGCCACCGTCCTCGTACCACTTGCTGTCAGCGTAGGCTGGAGGGTCACTGGGTGGGCAGCGAGAGGGTGTCTCAGACAGGGGGGATCCCACCCGACGAACCCAGGCGTCTGGGTGCCAACCCCGCTCGGAACTGGAAGACCCCCTCCCCCAAGGCAGACAGGCGTCGGGGGTCCTCTACCTCAACACATACTTCTTCCGGCGGACCCTGACCAGTATCGTGGCGAGGACGATGCAACTGATGAGCAACACGGTGGTCACCAGCCCCAACCCTGTGGCCAGCTTGCTGATGCGCTCGGTGCAGCGGGTGTCCGTGTACCAGTACAGGGCTTCATCCGGGCAGCTGCGGGAAGAAGACAGGATCAGGCCCACCCTCTCCTTGCACCGTCCCGCAGGCAGGTGGGAGACTCCTCCACCGGCCACCCTCATGGCCGTGGGGCCCCGTGGTGGCACTCACAAGCACTGGGGGCCGGCTTCGGTGACACGGCACTGGCCGTAGTGGCAATCTATGGTGCTCAGCATGTTGGGCGTGCAGTTGGTGATGCAGTAGATCATGCCTTCGATGGTCATCAAGTAGTAGAAGTCCCGGTACAGGCTGGGTGCTCGCTGCCAGCAGATTGCTGTGGGGGTGAGTGGGGGGATTAGGAGGGGAGTGGGAGCGCTGGTGGGGTGTGCTGGAGGGTAGTGGGATGGGCAGGGGGCTGGTGGGATGGGCAAGGAGCTGGTGGGGTGCATAGGGGGCTGGTGGGATGGGCAAGGGGCTGGTGGGGTGCATAGGGGCTGGTGGGATGGGCAAGGGGCTGGTGGGGTGCACTGGGGATGGTGGGATGGGCAAGGGGCTGTCAGGGTGGGCGAGGAGCTGGTGGGGTGCACTGGGGATGGTGGGATGCGCAAGGGGCTGTCAGGGTGGGCAAGGAGCTGGTGGGGTGCACTGGGGGCTGGCAGGGTTGTCAGGAGGGTCCGCAGAGGTCTCACCATCCAGGGAAGACGCCTCCGTCATGTTCTTGACGATGGGGTCGGGCGGCACCGTGAGGCAGAGGACGGCTGCAGTAGGGGGGAAGAGAGAGGAGCCATCAGAGACCCATCCCCAGGTGGGATCCCGGCATCTGGGGAGGGACCCCGGCGTCCGGAGAGGCGGGGGACGAGACGTGGAAGGGCACCCACAGTAGTTGTGCTGGCAGAAGCCCTGGCTGGCCTCCGTCTCTTGCAGCCTCTCCACCAGCCCCTTCATTATCTCGTTGAACTTCTCCGTCATGTTGCTGCTCTCCATCAAGGTGAAGAAGACCTCGTGGTTCACCACGATGCTTCCAGGCCTTTGGAAAGGGGACGCAATAGGGTTAGAGGGGGCAAATGGGGAGCCCCCACCCCAACACCTGGGTTCCCTGCCTGGCAGGGACCCCCTTACTTGAGGCTGATGATCCTCACGCCCTCGTAGCCGGGGATGTTACCGTAGATCTTCTTTATCTGCAAAGCCAAAGGGTTGCGTGAGCCACCACCAAGGAGACAAGACGGCCGTGGAGGGACAACTCAGCCCCCCGTCCTCACCTCCCGCTGGAAGTGCGCCTCAAAGTAGCGGTAGGTGCTTGACTGGGTGTCCTTCAGATCCTCCGTGTAGTTGAAGTTGGTGACAGTCACCACCATCTCCATGTCTGCCACGATGGTCCCCGGGTAAGCTAGAGGACGCAAGGAGAGAAGGAAGGGAGCTCAGCGTGGTGGTCCAGGGAGACCAGGACCCCCAGGGAGGCCATGAGGGTGGGTGGAGGTGGCACTTACGGAGGCCAGTCTCGATGGAGCTGGTGGAGTACTCGCAAAGAGGACCGTAGAAAAGTGGCGTGCAGATACACTTGATGCCATCATGGGTGCCTCCATTCTTACAGGTAGCTGGGAGAGAGCAAGGTGGGGGTGTCAGCAAGGACACCTGGGGGACCTTCAGGGCCAGGGGGGCCGCCTTGGAGCTGGGCAGGGTGGAGGTGACACGGCGGGGATGAGGGTCATTGTGGGTGGAGGTGCGCGGGGGGGGACTCACTTGAAGGAACGGTGCTGGAGGCGGCTGCGGAGGTCACTTTGGGGGTGGATGTTGTAGAGGTCCCTGGGGTGGTAGAGGCTGTTGTGGAAGCCACATGTGGGGTTGTGGTGGGTGCGGTGGAAGTTGCCTTGGTGGTGGTGGTGGTAGCTCTGGAGGTCGCTTGGGTATTGTTGGTGGGTGCTGCAATAGACGTCACCTCTGCGGGGGTGAGAGCACTGGAGGTGCCTGCAGTGGAGGAGAAGGCAGCGGATGAGTCTGCAGAGGTGGAGAACGTTGCTGTAGAGGACACCTCTGTGGAGACGACAGCAGCGGAGGTGGCGCCAGTGGTAAAAAAGACTGTGGAGGCAACTTTTGAGGTCGTGGTGGCAGTCGTGGAGGTCTGCTCTATGGAGCTGAAAGCAGTGGAGCTGGTTCCAGCTGTGGAGGTGGCAGTGGAGGACTCTATGGTGCTGGGAGGTGCTGTTGTAGATGTCTCCACTGTGGAGGTGACAGCAGTGGAGGTGGCTCCGAAGGTTAGGGGGGCTCGTGTGGAGGCCATCTGTGAGGAGAAGGCAGGGGAGGAGTCTCCTGAGCTTGTGAGGGGTGTCATGGACATCACTAAGGTGGAGGTGGCATCTGTGACAGAGGGAAGAGGGCGGTAGATGCTGGAGGTTGTAAGAGAATCCCTGGTAGTGACAGTGGTTGAGGGGGCTCCAGAAGTAGGGAAGGAAGTGGAGAAGAGAGCTGAGGTGGTCGTGGAACCAATGGACATCATCTCTGTAGAGGTGAGACCACTGGAGGTGGATCCTGCAGTCAAGAACTCAGTGGAAGACTGAGCTGTGCTGGTCTGGGATCCCATGGAGGTCAGCTCGGTGGAGGTGAGACCACTGGAGGTGGCTTCAGTAGTCAAGATGGCAGTGGAGGACTCTGCTGTGGTGGTCTGGGATGCCATGGAGGTCATCTCTGTGGAGGCGAGAACACTGGAGCTGGCTTCAGTGGTCAAGATGGCAGTGGAAAACTCTGCTGTGGTGGTCGCTGATGTCATGGAGGACATCTCTGTGGAGATGACACCACTAGAGGTGGCTTCAATTGTAGAGAAGGCTGTGGAGGAGAGTCCTGAGGTGGTGGGTTGTGACGTTGGGGTCTCCCCTGTGGAAGCGAGAGCACTGGAGGTGGCTTCAGTGGTCAAGATGGCAGTGGAGGACTCTGCCGTGTTGGTCTGGGATGCCATGGAGGTCATCTCTGTGGAGGAGAGAGCACTGGAGGTGGCTTCAGTGGTCGAGAAGGCTGTGGAGGACTCTGCCGTGGTGGTCTGGGATCCCATGGAGGTGATCTCTGTGGCAGTGAGAGCACTGGAGGTGGCTTCCTTAGTCGAGAAGATCGTAGAGGACAATTCTGAGGTGGTGGTTTCTGACTTTGGGGTCTCCCATGTGGAAGCGAGAGCACTGGAGGTGGTTTCAGTGGTCAAGATGGTAGTGGAGGACTCTTCCGTGGTGGTCTGGGATGCCATGGAGGTCACCTCTGTGGAAGCGAGAGCACTGGAGGTGGCTTCAGTGGTTAAGATGGCAGTGGAGGACTCTGCTGTGGTGGTCGCTGATATCATGGAGGATATCTCTGTGGAGATGACACCACTGGAGGTGGCTTCAATTGTAGAGAAGGCTGTGGATGAGAGTCCTGAGGTGGTGCGTTGTGACGCTGGGGTCTCCCCTGTGGAAGCGAGAGCACTGGAGGTGGTTTCAGTGGTCAAGATGGTAGTGGAGGACTCTTCCGTGGTGGTCTGGGATGCCATGGAGGTCATCTCTGTGGAGGCGAGAGCACTGGAGGTTGCTTCAGTGGTCGAGAAGGTTGTGGAAGAGAGTCCTGAGGTGGTGGGTTGTGACGTCGAGGTCTCCCATGTGGAAGCAAGGGCACTGGAGGTGTCTTCCTTAGTCGAGAAGATCGTAGAGGACAGTCCTGAGGTTGTGGGTTGTGACGTTGGGGTCTCCCATGTGGAAGAGAGAGCACTGGAGGTGGCTTCAGTGGTCAAGATGGCAGTGGAGGACTCTGCTGTGGTGATCGCTGATATCATGGAGGTCACGTCGGTAGAGGTGAGACCACTGGAGGTGGCTTCAGTGGTCGAGAAGGCTGTGGAAGAGAGTCCTGAGGTGGTGAGCTGTGACGTCGTAGTCTCCCCTGTGGAAGCGAGAGCGCTGGAGGTGGCTTCAGTGGTCAAGATGGCAGTGGAGGACTCTGCCGTGTTGGTCTGGGATGCCATGGAGGTCATCTCTGTGGAGGAGAGAGCACTGGAGGTGGCTTCAGTGGTCAAGATGGCAGTGGAGGACTCTGCTGTGGTGGTCTGGGATGCCATGGAGGTCATCTCTGTGGAGGCGAGAGCACTGGAGGTGGCTTCAGTGGTCGAGAAGGCTGTGGAAGAGAGTCCTGAGGTGGTGAGCTGTGACGTCGTGGTCTCCCCTGTAGAAGCGAGAGCGCTGGAGGTGGCTTCAGTGGTCAAGATGGCAGTGGAGGACGCTGCTGTGGTGGTCTGGGATGCCATGGAGGTCATCTCTGTGGAGGCGAGAGCACTGGAGGTGGCTTCAGTGGTCGAGAAGGCTGTGGAAGAGAGTCCTGAGGTGGTGGGTTGTGACGTCGAGGTCTCCCATGTGGACGCGAGAGCACTGGAGGTGGCTTCCTTAGTCAAGAAGATCGTAGAGGACAGTCCTGAGGTGGTGGGTTGTGACGTAGGGGTCACCTCTGTGGAAGCGAGAGCACTGGAGGTGGCTTCAGTGGCCAAGATGGCAGTGGAGGACTCTGCCGTGTTGGTCTGGGGTGCCATGGAGGTCATCTCTGTGGAGGAGAGAGCACTGGAGGTGGCTTCAGTGGTCAAGATGGCAGTGGAGGACTCTGCTGTGGTGATCGCTGATATCATGGAGGTCACCTCGGTAGAGGTGAGACCACTGGAGGTGTCTTCACTGGTCAAGATGGCAGTGGAGGACTCTGCTGTGGTGGTCTGGGATGCCATGGAGGTCATCTCTGTGGAGGCGAGAGCACTGGAGGTGGCTTCAGTGGTCGAGAAGGCTGTGGAAGAGAGGCCTGAGAAGGTGGGTTGTGACGTCGAGGTCTCCCCTGTGGACGCGAGAGCACTGGAGGTGGCTTCCTTAGTCGAGATGATCGTAGAGGACAGTCCTGAGGTGGTGGGTTGTGACGTAGGGGTCACCTTGGTGGAGGTGAGACCACTGGAGGTGGATTCATTGGTCGAGAAGGATGTGGAGGACTCTTCCGTGGTGGTCTGGGATGCCATGGAGGTCATCTCTGTGGAGGCGAGAGCACTGGAGGTGGCTTCAGTGGTTGAGAAGGCTATGGAAGAGAGTCCTGAGGTGGTGGGTTGTGACGTTGGGGTCTCCCCTGTGGAAGCGAGAGCACTGGAGGTGGCTTCAGTGGTCAAGATGGCAGTGGAGGACTCTGCTGTGGTGATCGCTGATATCATGGAGGTCAGGTCGGTAGAGGTGACACCACTGGAGGTGGCTTCAGTGGTCAAGATGGCAGTGGAGGACTCTGCTGTGGTGGTCTGGGATGCCGTGGAGGTCATCTCTGTGGAGGCGAGAGCACTGGAGGTGGCTTCCTTAGTCGAGACGATCGTAGAGGACAGTCCTGAGGTGGTGGGTTGTGACGTAGGGGTCACCTCTGTGGAAGCGAGAGCACTGGAGGTGGCTTCAGTGGTCAAGATGGCAGTGGAGGACGCTGCCGTGTTGGTCTGGGATGCCATGGAGGTCATCTCTGTGGAGGAGAGAGCACTGGAGGTGGCTTCAGTGGTCGAGAAGGCAGTGGAGGACTCTGCCGTGGTGGTCTGGGATCCCATGGAGGTGATCTCTGTGGCAGTGAGAGCACTGGAGGTGGCTTCCTTAGTCGAGAAGATCGTAGAGGACAATCCTGAGGTGGTGGTTTGTGACGTTGGGGTCTCCCATGTGGAAGAGAGAGCACTGGAGGTGTCTTCACTGGTCAAGATGGCAGTGGAGGACTCTGCCGTGTTGGTCTGGGATGGCATGGAGGTCACCTCTGTGGAAGCGAGAGCACTGGAGGTGGCTTCCTTAGTCGAGAATATCGTAGAGGACAGTCCTGAGGTGGTGGGTTGTGACGTAGGGGTCACCTTGGTGGAGGTGAGACCACTGGAGGTGGATTCATTGGTCGAGAAGGATGTGGATGACTCTTCCGTGGTGGTCTGGGATGTCATGGAGGTCTTCTCTGTGGAGGCGAGAGCACTGGAGGTGGCTTCAGTGGTTGAGAAGGCTATGGAAGAGAGTCCTGAGGTGGTGGGTTGTGACGTTGGGGTCTCCCCTGTGGAAGCGAGAGCACTGGAGGTGCCTTCAGTGGTCAAGATGGCAGTGGAGGAGTCTGCTGTGGTGATCACTGATATCATGGAGGTCACGTCGGTAGAGGTGAGACCACTGGAGGTGGCTTCAGTGGTCAAGATGGCAGTGGAGGACTCTGCTGTGGTGGTCTGGGATGCCATGGAGGTCATCTCTGTGGAGGCGAGAGCACTGGAGGTGGCTTCAGTGGTCGAGAAGGCTGTGGAAGAGAGTCCTGAGGTGGTGAGTTGTGACGTCGTGGTCTCCCCTATGGAAGCGAGAGCACTGGAGGTGGCTTCAGTGGTCGAGAAGGCTGTGGAAGAGAGTCCTGAGGTGGTGGGTTGTGACGTCGAGGTCTCCCATGTGGAAGCAAGGGCACTGGAGGTGGCTTCCGTAGTCGAGAAGATCGTAGAGGACAGTCCTGAGGTGGTGGGTTGTGACGTAGGGGTCACCTCTGTGGAAGCGAGAGCACTGGAGGTGGCTTCAGTGGTCAAGATGGCAGTGGAGGACTCTGCTGTGGTGGTCTGGGATGCCATGGAGGTCATCTCTGTGGAGGCGAGAGCACTGGAGGTGGCTTCAGTGGTCGAGAAGGCTGTGGAAGAGAGTCCTGAGGTGGTGAGTTGTGACGTCGTGGTCTCCCCTATGGAAGCGAGAGCACTGGAGGTGGCTTCAGTAGTCAAGATGGCAGAGGACTCTGCTTTGGTGGTCTGGGATACCATCGAGGTCATCTCTGTGGAGGCGAGAGCACTGGAGGTGGCTTCAGTGGTCGAGAAGGCTGTGGAAGAGAGTCCTGAGGTGGTGGGTTGTGACGTCGAGGTCTCCCCTGTGGACGCGAGAGCACTGGAGGTGGCTTCCTTAGTCGAGAAGATCGTAGAGGACAGTCCTGAGGTGGTGGATTGTGACGTAGGGGTCACCTCTGTGGAAGCGAGAGCACTAGAGGTGGCTTCAGTGGTCAAGATGGCAGTGGAGGACTCTGCCGTGTTGGTCTGGGATGCCATGGAGGTCATCTCTGTGGAGGAGAGAGCACTGGAGGTGGCTTCAGTGGTCGAGATGGCAGTGGAGGACTCTGCTGTGGTGATCGCTGCTATCATGGAGGTCACGTCAGTAGAGGTGAGACCACTGGAGGTGGCTTCAGTGGTCAAGATGGCAGTGGAGGACTCTGCTGTGTTGGTCTGGGATGCCATGGAGGTCATCTCTGTGGAGGCGAGAGCACTGGAGGTGGCTTCAGTGGTCAAGATGGCAGTGGAGGACTCTGCCGTGTTGGTCTGGGATGCCATGGAGGTCATCTCTGTGGAGGAGAGAGCACTGGAGGTGGCTTCAGTGGTCGAGAAGGCTGTGGAGGACTCTGCCGTGGTGGTCTGGGATCCCATGGAGGTGATCTCTGTGGCAGTGAGAGCACTGGAGGTGGCTTCCTTAGTCGAGAAGATCGTAGAGGACAATCCTGAGGTGGTGGTTTGTGACGTTGGGGTCTCCCATGTGGAAGAGAGAGCACTGGAGGTGGCTTCAGTGGTCAAGATGGTACTGGAGGACTCTGCTATGGTGGTCTGGGATGCCATGGAGGTCATCTCTGTTGAGGCGAGAGCACTGGAGGTGGCTTCAGTGGTCAAGAAGGCTGTGGAAGAGTGGCCTGAGATGGTGGGTTGTGACGTCGAGGTCTCCCCTGTGGACGCGAGAGCACTGGAGGTGGCTTCCTTAGTCGAGAAGATCGTAGAGGACAGTCCTGAGGTGGTGTGTTGTGACGTAGGGGTCACCTTGGTGGAGGTGAGACCACTGGAGGTGGATTCATTGGTCGAGAAGGATGTGGAGGACTCTTCCGTGGTGGTCTGGGATGCCATGGAGGTCATCTCTGTGGAGGCGAGAGCACTGGAGGTGGCTTCAGTGGTTGAGAAGGCTATGGAAGAGAGTCCTGAGGTGGTGGGTTGTGACGTTGGGGTCTCCCCTGTGGAAGCGAGAGCACTGGAGGTGGCTTCAGTGGTCAAGATGGCAGTGGAGGACTCTGCTATGGTGATCGCTGATATCATGGAGGTCACGTCGGTAGAGGTGAGACCACTGGAGGTGGCTTCAGTGGTCAAGATGGCAGTGGAGGACGCTGCTGTGGTGGTCTGGGATGCCATGGAGGTCATCTCTGTGGAGGCGAGAGCACTAGAGGTGGCTTCAGTGGTCGAGAAGGCTGTGGAAGAGAGTCCTGAGGTGGTGGGTTGTGACGTCGAGGTCTCCCATGTGGACGCGAGAGCACTGGAGGTGGCTTCCTTAGTCAAGAAGATCGTAGAGGACAGTCCTGAGGTGGTGGGTTGTGACGTAGGGGTCACCTCTGTGGAAGCGAGAGCACTGGAGGTGGCTTCAGTGGCCAAGATGGCAGTGGAGGACTCTGCCGTGTTGGTCTGGGGTGCCATGGAGGTCATCTCTGTGGAGGAGAGAGCACTGGAGGTGGCTTCAGTGGTCAAGATGGCAGTGGAGGACTCTGCTGTGATGATCGCTGATATCATGGAGGTCACCTCGGTAGAGGTGAGACCACTGGAGGTGTCTTCACTGGTCAAGATGGCAGTGGAGGACTCTGCTGTGGTGGTCTGGGATGCCATGGAGGTCATCTCTGTGGAGGCGAGAGCACTGGAGGTGGCTTCAGTGGTCGAGAAGGCTGTGGAAGAGAGGCCTGAGAAGGTGGGTTGTGACGTCGAGGTCTCCCCTGTGGACGCGAGAGCACTGGAGGTGGCTTCCTTAGTCGAGATGATCGTAGAGGACAGTCCTGAGGTGGTGGGTTGTGACGTAGGGGTCACCTTGGTGGAGGTGAGACCACTGGAGGTGGATTCATTGGTCGAGAAGGATGTGGAGGACTCTTCCGTGGTGGTCTGGGATGCCATGGAGGTCGTCTCTGTGGAGGCGAGAGCACTGGAGGTGGCTTCCTTAGTCGAGACGATCGTAGAGGACAGTCCTGAGGTGGTGGGTTGTGACGTAGGGGTCACCTCTGTGGAAGCGAGAGCACTGGAGGTGGCTTCAGTGGTCAAGATGGCAGTGGAGGACGCTGCCGTGTTGGTCTGGGATGCCATGGAGGTCATCTCTGTGGAGGAGAGAGCACTGGAGGTGGCTTCAGTGGTCGAGAAGGCTGTGGAGGACTCTGCCGTGGTGGTCTGGGATCCCATGGAGGTGATCTCTGTGGCAGTGAGAGCACTGGAGGTGGCTTCCTTAGTCGAGAAGATCGTAGAGGACAATCCTGAGGTGGTGGTTTGTGACGTTGGGGTCTCCCATGTGGAAGAGAGAGCACTGGAGGTGTCTTCACTGGTCAAGATGGCAGTGGAGGACTCTGCCGTGTTGGTCTGGGATGGCATGGAGGTCACCTCTGTGGAAGCGAGAGCACTGGAGGTGGCTTCCTTAGTCGAGAAGATCGTAGAGGACAGTCCTGAGGTGGTGGGTTGTGACGTAGGGGTCACCTTGGTGGAGGTGAGACCACTGGAGGTGGATTCATTGGTCGAGAAGGATGTGGATGACTCTTCCGTGGTGGTCTGGGATGTCATGGAGGTCTTCTCTGTGGAGGCGAGAGCACTGGAGGTGGCTTCAGTGGTTGAGAAGGCTATGGAAGAGAGTCCTGAGTTGGTGGGTTGTGACGTTGGGGTCTCCCCTGTGGAAGCGAGAGCACTGGAGGTGCCTTCAGTGGTCAAGATGGCAGTGGAGGACTCTGCTGTGGTGATCACTGATATCATGGAGGTCACGTCGGTAGAGGTGAGACCACTGGAGGTGGCTTCAGTGGTCAAGATGGCAGTGGAGGACTCTGCTGTGGTGGTCTGGGATGCCATGGAGGTCATCTCTGTGGAGGCGAGAGCACTGGAGGTGGCTTCAGTGGTCGAGAAGGCTGTGGAAGAGAGTCCTGAGGTCGTGGGTTGTGACGTCGAGGTCTCCCATGTGGAAGCAAGGGCACTGGAGGTGGCTTCCGTAGTCGAGAAGATCGTAGAGGACAGTCCTGAGGTGGTGGGTTGTGACGTAGGGGTCACCTCTGTGGAAGCGAGAGCACTGGAGGTGGCTTCAGTGGTCAAGATGGCAGTGGAGGACTCTGCTGTGGTGGTCTGGGATGCCATGGAGGTCATCTCTGTGGAGGCGAGAGCACTGGAGGTGGCTTCAGTGGTCGAGAAGGCTGTGGAAGAGAGTCCTGAGGTGGTGGGTTGTGACGTCGAGGTCTCCCCTGTGGACGCGAGAGCACTGGAGGTGGCTTCAGTGGTCAAGATGGCAGAGGACTCTGCTTTGGTGGTCTGGGATACCATCGAGGTCATCTCTGTGGAGGCGAGAGTACTGGAGGTGGCTTCAGTGGTCGAGAAGGCTGTGGAAGAGAGTCCTGAGGTGGTGGGTTGTGACGTCGAGGTCTCCCCTGTGGACGCGAGAGCACTGGAGGTGGCTTCCTTAGTCGAGAAGATCGTAGAGGACAGTCCTGAGGTGGTGGATTGTGACGTAGGGGTCACCTCTGTGGAAGCGAGAGCACTGGAGGTGGCTTCAGTGGTCAAGATGGCAGTGGAGGACTCTGCCGTGTTGGTCTGGGATGGCATGGAGGTCATCTCTGTGGAGGAGAGAGCACTGGAGGTGGCTTCAGTGGTCGAGATGGCAGTGGAGGACTCTGCTGTGGTGATCGCTGCTATCATGGAGGTCACGTCAGTAGAGGTGAGACCACTGGAGGTGGCTTCAGTGGTCAAGATGGCAGTGGAGGACTCTGCTGTGGTGGTCTGGGATGCCATGGAGGTCATCTCTGTGGAGGCGAGAGCACTGGAGGTGGCTTCAGTGGTCGAGAAGGCTGTGGAAGAGAGTCCTGAGGTGTTGGGTTGTGACGTCGTGGTCTCCCCTGTGGAAGCGAGAGCACTGGAGGTGGCTTCAGTGGTCAAGATGGCAGTGGAGGACTCTGCCGTGTTGGTCTGGGATGCCATGGAGGTCATCTCTGTGGAGGAGAGAGCACTGGAGGTGGCTTCAGTGGTCGAGAAGGCTGTGGAGGACTCTGCCGTGGTGGTCTGGGATCCCATGGAGGTGATCTCTGTGGCAGTGAGAGCACTGGAGGTGGCTTCCTTAGTCGAGAAGATCGTAGAGGACAATCCTGAGGTGGTGGTTTGTGACGTTGGGGTCTCCCATGTGGAAGAGAGAGCACTGGAGGTGGCTTCAGTGGTCAAGATGGTACTGGAGGACTCTGCTATGGTGGTCTGGGATGCCATGGAGGTCATCTCTGTTGAGGCGAGAGCACTGGAGGTGGCTTCAGTGGTCAAGAAGGCTGTGGAAGAGTGGCCTGAGATGGTGGGTTGTGACGTCGAGGTCTCCCCTGTGGACGCGAGAGCACTGGAGGTGGCTTCCTTAGTCGAGAAGATCGTAGAGGACAGTCCTGAGGTGGTGTGTTGTGACGTAGGGGTCACCTTGGTGGAGGTGAGACCACTGGAGGTGGATTCATTGGTCGAGAAGGATGTGGAGGACTCTTCCGTGGTGGTCTGGGATGCCATGGAGGTCATCTCTGTGGAGGCGAGAGCACTGGAGGTGGCTTCAGTGGTTGAGAAGGCTATGGAAGAGAGTCCTGAGGTGGTGGGTTGTGACGTTGGGGTCTCCCCTGTGGAAGCGAGAGCACTGGAGGTGGCTTCAGTGGTCAAGATGGCAGTGGAGGACTCTGCTGTGGTGATCACTGATATCATGGAGGTCACGTCGGTAGAGGTGAGACCACTGGAGGTGGCTTCAGTGGTCAAGATGGCAGTGGAGGACTCTGCTGTGGTGGTCTGGGATGCCATGGAGGTCATCTCTGTGGAGGCGAGAGCACTGGAGGTGGCTTCAGTGGTCGAGAAGGCTGTGGAAGAGAGTCCTGAGGTGGTGGGTTGTGACGTCAAGGTCTCCCATGTGGAAGCAAGGGCACTGGAGGTGGCTTCCTTAGTCGAGAAGATCGTAGAGGACAGTCCTGAGGTGGTGGGTTGTGACGTAGGGGTCACCTCTGTGGAAGCGAGAGCACTGGAGGTGGCTTCAGTGGTTGAGAAGACTGTGGAAGAGAGTCCTGAGGTGGTGAGTTGTGACGTCGTGGTCTCCCCTGTGGAAGCGAGAGCGCTGGATGTGGCTTCAGTGGTCAAGATGGCAGTGGAGGACTCTGCCGTGTTGGTCTGGGATGCCATGGAGGTCATCTCTGTGGAGGAGAGAGCACTGGAGGTGGCTTCAGTGGTCGAGAAGGCTGTGGAGGACTCTGCCGTGGTGGTCTGGGATCCCATGGAGGTGATCTCTGTGGAGGCGAGAGCACTGGAGGTGGCTTCCTTCGTCGAGAAGATCGTAGAGGACAATCCTGAGGTGGTGGTTTGTGACGTTGGGGTCTCCCATGTGGAAGAGAGAGCACTGGAGGTGGCTTCAGTGGTCAAGATGGTACTGGAGGACTCTGCTATGGTGGTCTGGGATGCCATGGAGGTCATCTCTGTTGAGGCGAGAGCACTGGAGGTGGCTTCAGTGGTCAAGAAGGCTGTGGAAGAGTGGCCTGAGATGGTGGGTTGTGACGTCGAGGTCTCCCCTGTGGACGCGAGAGCACTGGAGGTGGCTTCCTTAGTCGAGAAGATCGTAGAGGACAGTCCTGAGGTGGTGTGTTGTGACGTAGGGGTCACCTTGGTGGAGGTGAGACCACTGGAGGTGGATTCATTGGTCGAGAAGGATGTGGAGGACTCTTCCGTGGTGGTCTGGGATGCCATGGAGGTCATCTCTGTGGAGGCGAGAGCACTGGAGGTGGCTTCAGTGGTTGAGAAGGCTATGGAAGAGAGTCCTGAGGTGGTGGGTTGTGACGTTGGGGTCTCCCCTGTGGAAGCGAGAGCACTGGAGGTGGCTTCAGTGGTCAAGATGGCAGTGGAGGACTCTGCTGTGGTGATCACTGATATCATGGAGGTCACGTCGGTAGAGGTGAGACCACTGGAGGTGGCTTCAGTGGTCAAGATGGCAGTGGAGGACTCTGCTGTGGTGGTCTGGGATGCCATGGAGGTCATCTCTGTGGAGGCGAGAGCACTGGAGGTGGCTTCAGTGGTCGAGAAGGCTGTGGAAGAGAGTCCTGAGGTGGTGGGTTGTGACGTCGAGGTCTCCCCTGTGGACGCGAGAGCACTGGAGGTGGCTTCCTTAGTCGAGAAGATCGTAGAGGACAGTCCTGAGGTGGTGGATTGTGACGTAGGGGTCACCTCTGTGGAAGCGAGAGCACTAGAGGTGGCTTCAGTGGTCAAGATGGCAGTGGAGGACTCTGCTGTGGTGGTCTGGGATGCCATGGAGGTCATCTCTGTGGAGGCGAGAGCACTGGAGGTGGCTTCAGTGGTCGAGAAGGCTGTGGAAGAGAGTCCTGAGGTGCTGAGCTGTGACGTCGTGGTCTCCCCTGTGGAAGCGAGAGCGCTGGAGGTGGCTTCAGTGGTCAAGATGGCAGTGGAGGACTCTGGCGTGTTGGTCTGGGATGCCATGGAGGTCATCTCTGTGGAGGAGAGAGCACTGGAGGTGGCTTCAGTGGTCGAGATGGCAGTGGAGGACTCTGCTGTGGTGATCGCTGATATCATGGAGGTCACGTCGGTAGAGGTGAGACCACTGGAGGTGGCTTCAGTGGTCAAGATGGCAGTGGAGGACTCTGCTGTGGTGGTCTGGGATGCCATGGAGGTCATCTCTGTGGCAGTGAGAGCACTGGAGGTGGCTTCTTTAGTCGAGAAGATCGTAGAGGACAATCCTGAGGTGGTGGGTTGTGACGTAGGGGTCTCCCATGTGGAAGAGAGAGCACTGGAGGTGTCTTCACTGGTCAAGATGGCAGTGGAGGACTCTGCCGTGTTGGCCTGGGATGGCATGGAGGTCACCTCTGTGGAAGCGAGAGCACTGGAGGTGGCTTCAGTGGTCAAGATGGCAGTGGAGGACTCTGCTGTGGTGATCGCTGATATCATGGAGGTCACCTCGGTAGAGGTGAGACCGCTGGAGGTGGCTTCACTGGTTAAGATGGCAGTGGAGGACTCTGCTGTGGTGGTCTGGGATGCCATGGAGGTCATCTCTGTGGAGGCGAGAGCACTGGAGGTGGCTTCAGTGGTCGAGAAGGCTGTGGAAGAGAGGCCTGAGGTGGTGGGTTGTGACGTTGAGGTCTCCCCTGTGGACGCGAGAGCACTGGACGTCGCTTCCTTAGTCGAGAAGATCGTAGAGGACAGTCCTGAGGTGGTGGGTTGTGACGTAGGGGTCACCTTGGTGGAGGTGAGACCACTGGAGGTGGATTCATTGGTCGAGAAGGATGTGGATGACTCTTCCGTGGTGGTCTGGGATGTCATGGAGGTCATCTCTGTGGAGGCGAGAGCACTGGAGGTGGCTTCAGTGGTTGAGAAGGCTATGGAAGAGAGTCCTGAGGTGGTGGGTTGTGACGTTGGGGTCTCCCCTGTGGAAGCGAGAGCACTGGAGGTGGCTTCAGTGGTCAAGATGGCAGTGGAGGACTCTGCCGTGTTGGTCTGGGATGCCATGGAGGTCATCTCTGTGGAGGAGAGAGCACTGGAGGTGGCTTCAGTGGTCGAGAATGCTGTGGAAGAGAGTACTGAGGTGGTGGGTTGTGACGTCGAGGTCTCCCCTGTGGACGCGAGAGCACTGGAGGTGGCTTCCTTAGTCGAGATGATCGTAGAGGACAGTCCTGAGGTGGTGGGTTGTGACGTAGGGGTCAACTCTGTGGAAGCGAGAGCACTGGAGGTGGCTTCAGTGGTCAAGATGGTAGTGGAGGACTCTGCTGTGGTGGTCTGGGATGCCATGGAGGTCATGTCTGTGGAGGCGAGAGCAATGGAGGTGGCTTCAGTGGTCGAGAAGGCTGTGGAAGAGAGTCCTGAGGTGGTGAGCTGTGACGTCGTGGTCTCCCCTGTGGAAGCGAGAGCGCTGGAGGTGGCTTCAGTGGTCAAGATGGCAGTGGAGGACTCTGCCGTGTTGGTCTGGGATGCCATGGAGGTCATCTCTGTGGAGGAGAGAGCACTGGAGGTGGCTTCAGTGGTCGAGATGGCAGTGGAGGACTCTGCTGTGGTGGTCTGGGATGCCATGGAGGTCATCTCTGTGGCAGTGAGAGCACTGGAGGTGGCTTCCTTAGTCGAGAAGATCGTAGAGGACAATCCTGAGGTGGTGGTTTGTGACGTTGGGGTCTCCCATGTGGAAGAGAGAGCACTGGAGGTGTCTTCACTTGTCAAGATGGCAGTGGAGGACTCTGCCGTGTTGGCCTGGGATGGCATGGAGGTCACCTCTGTGGAAGCGAGAGCACTGGAGGTGGCTTCAGTGGTCAAGATGGCAGTGGAGGACTCTGCTGTGGTGATCGCTGATATCATGGAGGTCACCTCGGTAGAGGTGAGACCGCTGGAGGTGGCTTCACTGGTTAAGATGGCAGTGGAGGACTCTGCTGTGGTGGTCTGGGATGCCATGGAGGTCATCTCTGTGGAGGCGAGAGCACTGGAGGTGGCTTCAGTGGTCGAGAAGGCTGTGGAAGAGAGGCCTGAGGTGGTGGGTTGTGACGTCGAGGTCTCCCCTGTGGACGCGAGAGCACTGGAGGTGGCTTCCTTAGTCGAGAAGATCGTAGAGGACAGTCCTGAGGTGGTGGGTTGTGACGTAGGGGTCACCTTGGTGGAGGTGAGACCACTGGAGGTGGATTCATTGGTCGAGAAGGATGTGGATGACTCTTCCGTGGTGGTCTGGGATGTCATGGAGGTCATCTCTGTGGAGGCGAGAGCACTGGAGGTGGCTTCAGTGGTTGAGAAGGCTATGGAAGAGAGTCCTGAGGTGGTGGGTTGTGACGTTGGGGTCTCCCCTGTGGAAGCGAGAGCACTGGAGGTGGCTTCAGTGGTCAAGATGGCAGTGGAGGACTCTGCCGTGTTGGTCTGGGATGCCATGGAGGTCATCTCTGTGGAGGAGAGAGCACTGGAGGTGGCTTCAGTGGTCGAGAAGGCTGTGGAGGACTCTGCCGTGGTGGTCTGGGATCCCATGGAGGTGATCTCTGTGGAGGCGAGAGCACTGGAGGTGGCTTCCTTAGTCGAGAAGATCGTAGAGGACAATCCTGAGGTGGTGGTTTGTGACGTTGGGGTCTCCCATGTGGAAGAGAGAGCACTGGAGGTGGCTTCAGTGGTCAAGATGGTACTGGAGGACTCTGCTATGGTGGTCTGGGATGCCATGGAGGTCATCTCTGTTGAGGCGAGAGCACTGGAGGTGGCTTCAGTGGTCAAGAAGGCTGTGGAAGAGTGGCCTGAGATGGTGGGTTGTGACGTCGAGGTCTCCCCTGTGGACGCGAGAGCACTGGAGGTGGCTTCCTTAGTCGAGAAGATCGTAGAGGACAGTCCTGAGGTGGTGTGTTGTGACGTAGGGGTCACCTTGGTGGAGGTGAGACCACTGGAGGTGGATTCATTGGTCGAGAAGGATGTGGAGGACTCTTCCGTGGTGGTCTGGGATGCCATGGAGGTCATGTCTGTGGAGGCGAGAGCACTGGAGGTGGCTTCAGTGGTCAAGATGGCAGTGGAGGACTCTGCCGTGTTGGTCTGGGATGCCATGGAGGTCATCTCTGTGGAGGAGAGAGCACTGGAGGTGGCTTCAGTGGTCGAGATGGCAGTGGAGGACTCTGCTGTGGTGATCACTGATATCATGGAGGTCACGTCGGTAGAGGTGAGACCACTGGAGGTGGCTTCAGTGGTCAAGATGGCAGTGGAGGACTCTGCTGTGGTGGTCTGGGATGCCATGGAGGTCATCTCTGTGGAGGCGAGAGCACTGGAGGTGGCTTCAGTGGTCGAGAAGGCTGTGGAAGAGAGTCCTGAGGTGGTGGGTTGTGACGTCGAGGTCTCCCATGTGGAAGCAAGGGCACTGGAGGTGGCTTCCTTAGTCGAGAAGATCGTAGAGGACAGTCCTGAGGTGGTGGGTTGTGACGTATGGGTCACCTCTGTGGAAGCGAGAGCACTGGAGGTGGCTTCAGTGGTCAAGATGGCAGTGGAGGACTCTGCTGTGGTGGTCTGGGATGCCATGGAGGTCATCTCTGTGGAGGCGAGAGCACTGGAGGTGGCTTCAGTGGTCGAGAAGGCTGTGGAAGAGAGTCCTGAGGTGGTGAGTTGTGACGTCGTGGTCTCCCCTGTGGAAGCGAGAGCGCTGGAGGTGGCTTCAGTGGTCAAGATGGCAGTGGAGGACTCTGCCGTGTTGGTCTGGGATGCCATGGAGGTCATCTCTGTGGAGGAGAGAGCACTGGAGGTGGCTTCAGTGGTCGAGATGGCAGTGGAGGACTCTGCTGTGGTGATCGCTGATATCATGGAGGTCACGTCGGTAGAGGTGAGACCACTGGAGGTGGCTTCAGTGGTCAAGATGGCAGTGGAGGACTCTGCCGTGGTGGTCTGGGATGCCATGGAGGTCATCTCTGTGGCAGTGAGAGCACTGGAGGTGGCTTCCTTAGTCGAGAAGATCGTAGAGGACAATCCTGAGGTGGTGGTTTGTGACGTTGGGGTCTCCCATGTGGAAGAGAGAGCACTGGAGGTGTCTTCACTGGTCAAGATGGCAGTGGAGGACTCTGCCGTGTTGGCCTGGGATGGCATGGAGGTCACCTCTGTGGAAGCGAGAGCACTGGAGGTGCCTTCAGTGGTCAAGATGGCAGTGGAGGACTCTGCTGTGGTGATCGCTGATATCATGGAGGTCACCTCGGTAGAGGTGAGACCGCTGGAGGTGGCTTCACTGGTTAAGATGGCAGTGGAGGACTCTGCTGTGGTGGTCTGGGATGCAATGGAGGTCATCTCTGTGGAGGCGAGAGCACTGGAGGTGGCTTCAGTGGTCGAGAAGGCTGTGGAAGAGAGGCCTGAGGTGGTGGGTTGTGACGTTGAGGTCTCCCCTGTGGACGCGAGAGCACTGGAGGTGGCTTCCTTAGTCGAGAAGATCGTAGAGGACAGTCCTGAGGTGGTGGGTTGTGACGTAGGGGTCACCTTGGTGGAGGTGAGACCACTGGAGGTGGATTCATTGGTCGAGAAGGATGTGGATGACTCTTCCGTGGTGGTCTGGGATGTCATGGAGGTCATCTCTGTGGAGGCGAGAGCACTGGAGGTGGCTTCAGTGGTTGAGAAGGCTATGGAAGAGAGTCCTGAGGTGGTGGGTTGTGACGTTGGGGTCTCCCCTGTGGAAGCGAGAGCACTGGAGGTGGCTTCAGTGGTCAAGATGGCAGTGGAGGACTCTGCCGTGTTGGTCTGGGATGCCATGGAGGTCATCTCTGTGGAGGAGAGAGCACTGGAGGTGGCTTCAGTGGTCGAGAAGGCTGTGGAGGACTCTGCCGTGGTGGTCTGGGATCCCATGGAGGTCATCTCTGTGGCAGTGAGAGCACTGGAGGTGGCTTCCTTAGTCGAGAAGATCGTAGAGGACAATCCTGAGGTGGTGGTTTGTGACGTTGGGGTCTCCCATGTGGAAGAGAGAGCACTAGAGGTGTCTTCACTGGTCAAGATGGCAGTGGAGGACTCTGCCGTGTTGGCCTGGGATGGCATGGAGGTCACCTCTGTGGAAGCGAGAGCACTGGAGGTGGCTTCAGTGGTCAAGATGGCAGTGGAGGACTCTGCTGTGGTGATCGCTGATATCATGGAGGTCACCTCGGTAGAGGTGAGACCACTGGAGGTGGCTTCACTGGTCAAGATGGCAGTGGAGGACTCTGCTGTGGTGGTCTGGGATGCCATGGAGGTCATCTCTGTGGAGGCGAGAGCACTGGAGGTGGCTTCAGTGGTCGAGAAGGCTGTGGAAGAGAGGCCTGAGGTGGTGGGTTGTGACGTTGAGGTCTCCCCTGTGGACGCAAGAGCACTGGAGGTGGCTTCCTTGGTCGAGAAGATCGTAGAGGACAGTCCTGAGGTGGTGGGTTGTGACGTAGGGGTCACCTTGGTGGAGGTGAGACCACTGGAGGTGGATTCATTGGTCGAGAAGGATGTGGATGACTCTTCCGTGGTGGTCTGGGATGTCATGGAGGTCATCTCTGTGGAGGCGAGAGCACTGGAGGTGGCTTCAGTGGTTGAGAATGCTATAGAAGAGAGTCCTGAGGTGGTGGGTTGTGACGTTGGGGTCTCCCCTGTGGAAGCGAGAGCACTGGAGGTGCCTTCAGTGGTCAAGATGGCAGTGGAGGACTCTGCTGTGGTGATCGCTGATATCATGGAGGTCACGTCGGTAGAGGTGAGACCACTGGAGGTGGCTTCAGTGGTCAAGATGGCAGTGGAGGACTCTGCTGTGGTGGTCTGGGATGCCATGGAGGTCATCTCTGTGGAGGCGAGAGCACTGGAGGTGGCTTCCTTAGTCGAGACGATCGTAGAGGACAGTCCTGAGGTGGTGGGTTGTGACGTAGGGGTCACCTCTGTGGAAGCGAGAGCACTGGAGGTGGCTTCAGTGGTCAAGATGGCAGTGGAGGACGCTGCCGTGTTGGTCTGGGATGCCATGGAGGTCATCTCTGTGGAGGAGAGAGCACTGGAGGTGGCTTCAGTGGTCGAGAAGGCTGTGGAGGACTCTGCCGTGGTGGTCTGGGATCCCATGGAGGTGATCTCTGTGGCAGTGAGAGCACTGGAGGTGGCTTCCTTAGTCGAGAAGATCGTAGAGGACAATCCTGAGGTGGTGGTTTGTGACGTTGGGGTCTCCCATGTGGAAGAGAGAGCACTGGAGGTGTCTTCACTGGTCAAGATGGCAGTGGAGGACTCTGCCGTGTTGGTCTGGGATGGCATGGAGGTCACCTCTGTGGAAGCGAGAGCACTGGAGGTGGCTTCAGTGGTCGAGATGGCAGTGGAGGACTCTGCTGTGGTGATCGCTGATATCATGGAGGTCACCTCGGTAGAGGTGAGACCACTGGATGTGGCTTCACTGGTCAAGATGGCAGTGGAGGACTCTGCTGTGGTGGTCTGGGATGCCATGGAGGTCATCTCTGTGGAGGCGAGAGCACTGGAGGTGGCTTCAGTGGTCGAGAAGGCTGTGGAAGAGAGGCCTGAGGTGGTGGGTTGTGACGTTGAGGTCTCCCCTGTGGCAGTGAGAGCACTGGAGGTGGCTTCCTTAGTCGAGAATATCGTAGAGGACAGTCCTGAGGTGGTGGGTTGTGACGTAGGGGTCACCTTGGTGGAGGTGAGACCACTGGAGGTGGATTCATTGGTCGAGAAGGATGTGGATGACTCTTCCGTGGTGGTCTGGGATGTCATGGAGGTCTTCTCTGTGGAGGCGAGAGCACTGGAGGTGGCTTCAGTGGTTGAGAAGGCTGTGGAAGAGAGTCCTGAGGTGGTGGGTTGTGACGTTGGGGTCTCCCCTGTGGAAGCGAGAGCACTGGAGGTGGCTTCAGTGGTCAAGATGGCAGTGGAGGACTCTGCTGTGGTGATCACTGATATCATGGAGGTCACGTCGGTAGAGGTGAGACCACTGGAGGTGGCTTCAGTGGTCAAGATGGCAGTGGAGGACTCTGCTGTGGTGGTCTGGGATGCCATGGAGGTCATCTCTGTGGAGGCGAGAGCACTGGAGGTGGCTTCAGTGGTCGAGAAGGCTGTGGAAGAGAGTCCTGAGGTCGTGGGTTGTGACGTCGAGGTCTCCCATGTGGAAGCAAGGGCACTGGAGGTGGCTTCCTTAGTCGAGAAGATCGTAGAGGACAGTCCTGAGGTGGTGGGTTGTGACGTAGGGGTCACCTCTGTGGAAGCGAGAGCACTGGAGGTGGCTTCAGTGGTCAAGATGGCAGAGGACTCTGCTTTGGTGGTCTGGGATGCCATCGAGGTCATCTCTGTGGAGGCGAGAGCACTGGAGGTGGCTTCAGTGGTCGAGAAGGCTGTGGAAGAGAGTCCTGAGGTGGTGGGTTGTGACGTCGAGGTCTCCCCTGTGGACGCGAGAGCACTGGAGGTGGCTTCCTTAGTCGAGAAGATCGTAGAGGACAGTCCTGAGGTGGTGGATTGTGACGTAGGGGTCACCTCTGTCGAAGCGAGAGCACTAGAGGTGGCTTCAGTGGTCAAGATGGCAGTGGAGGACTCTGCCGTGTTGGTCTGGGATGCCATGGAGGTCATCTCTGTGGAGGAGAGAGCACTGGAGGTGGCTTCAGTGGTCGAGATGGCAGTGGAGGACTCTGCTGTGGTGATCGCTGCTATCATGGAGGTCACGTCAGTAGAGGTGAGACCACTGGAGGTGGCTTCAGTGGTCGAGAAGGCTGTGGAAGAGAGTCCTGAGGTGTTGGGTTGTGACGTCGTGGTCTCCCCTGTGGAAGCGACAGCACTGGAGGTGGCTTCAGTGGTCAAGATGGCAGTGGAGGACTCTGCCGTGTTGGTCTGGGATGCCATGGAGGTCATCTCTGTGGAGGAGAGAGCACTGGAGGTGGCTTCAGTGGTCGAGAAGGCTGTGGAGGACTCTGCCGTGGTGGTCTGGGATCCCATGGAGGTGATCTCTGTGGCAGTGAGAGCACTGGAGGTGGCTTCCTTAGTCGAGAAGATCGTAGAGGACAATCCTGAGGTGGTGGTTTGTGACGTTGGGGTCTCCCATGTGGAAGAGAGAGCACTGGAGGTGGCTTCAGTGGTCAAGATGGTACTGGAGGACTCTGCTATGGTGGTCTGGGATGCCATGGAGGTCATCTCTGTTGAGGCGAGAGCACTGGAGGTGGCTTCAGTGGTCAAGAAGGCTGTGGAAGAGTGGCCTGAGATGGTGGGTTGTGACGTCGAGGTCTCCCCTGTGGACGCGAGAGCACTGGAGGTGGCTTCCTTAGTCGAGAAGATCGTAGAGGACAGTCCTGAGGTGGTGTGTTGTGACGTAGGGGTCACCTTGGTGGAGGTGAGACCACTGGAGGTGGATTCATTGGTCGAGAAGGATGTGGAGGACTCTTCCGTAGTGGTCTGGGATGCCATGGAGGTCATCTCTGTGGAGGCGAGAGCACTGGAGGTGGCTTCAGTGGTTGAGAAGGCTATGGAAGAGAGTCCTGAGGTGGTGGGTTGTGACGTTGGGGTCTCCCCTGTGGAAGCGAGAGCACTGGAGGTGGCTTCAGTGGTCAAGATGGCAGTGGAGGACTCTGCCGTGTTGGCCTGGGATGGCATGGAGGTCACCTCTGTGGAAGCGAGAGCACTGGAGGTGGCTTCAGTGGTCAAGATGGCAGTGGAGGACTCTGCTGTGGTGATCGCTGATATCATGGAGGTCACCTCGGTAGAGGTGAGACCGCTGGAGGTGGCTTCACTGGTTAAGATGGCAGTGGAGGACTCTGCTGTGGTGGTCTGGGATGCAATGGAGGTCATCTCTGTGGAGGCGAGAGCACTGGAGGTGGCTTCAGTGGTCGAGAAGGCTGTGGAAGAGAGGCCTGAGGTGGTGGGTTGTGACGTTGAGGTCTCCCCTGTGGACGCGAGAGCACTGGAGGTGGCTTCCTTAGTCGAGAAGATCGTAGAGGACAGTCCTGAGGTGGTGGGTTGTGACGTAGGGGTCACCTTGGTGGAGGTGAGACCACTGGAGGTGGATTCATTGGTCGAGAAGGATGTGGATGACTCTTCCGTGGTGGTCTGGGATGTCATGGAGGTCATCTCTGTGGAGGCGAGAGCACTGGAGGTGGCTTCAGTGGTTGAGAAGGCTATGGAAGAGAGTCCTGAGGTGGTGGGTTGTGACGTTGGGGTCTCCCCTGTGGAAGCGAGAGCACTGGAGGTGGCTTCAGTGGTCAAGATGGCAGTGGAGGACTCTGCCGTGTTGGTCTGGGATGCCATGGAGGTCATCTCTGTGGAGGAGAGAGCACTGGAGGTGGCTTCAGTGGTCGAGAAGGCTGTGGAGGACTCTGCCGTGGTGGTCTGGGATCGCATGGAGGTGATCTCTGTGGCAGTGAGAGCACTGGAGGTGGCTTCCTTAGTCGAGAAGATCGTAGAGGACAATCCTGAGGTGGTGGTTTGTGACGTTGGGGTCTCCCATGTGGAAGAGAGAGCACTAGAGGTGTCTTCACTGGTCAAGATGGCAGTGGAGGACTCTGCCGTGTTGGCCTGGGATGGCATGGAGGTCACCTCTGTGGAAGCGAGAGCACTGGAGGTGGCTTCAGTGGTCAAGATGGCAGTGGAGGACTCTGCTGTGGTGATCGCTGATATCATGGAGGTCACCTCGGTAGAGGTGAGACCACTGGAGGTGGCTTCACTGGTCAAGATGGCAGTGGAGGACTCTGCTGTGGTGGTCTGGGATGCCATGGAGGTCATCTCTGTGGAGGCGAGAGCACTGGAGGTGGCTTCAGTGGTTGAGAATGCTATAGAAGAGAGTCCTGAGGTGGTGGGTTGTGACGTTGGGGTCTCCCCTGTGGAAGCGAGAGCACTGGAGGTGCCTTCAGTGGTCAAGATGGCAGTGGAGGACTCTGCTGTGGTGATCGCTGATATCATGGAGGTCACGTCGGTAGAGGTGAGACCACTGGAGGTGGCTTCAGTGGTCAAGATGGCAGTGGAGGACTCTGCTGTGGTGGTCTGGGATGCCATGGAGGTCATCTCTGTGGAGGCGAGAGCACTGGAGGTGGCTTCCTTAGTCGAGACGATCGTAGAGGACAGTCCTGAGGTGGTGGGTTGTGACGTAGGGGTCACCTCTGTGGAAGCGAGAGCACTGGTGGTGGCTTCAGTGGTCAAGATGGCAGTGGAGGACGCTGCCGTGTTGGTCTGGGATGCCATGGAGGTCATCTCTGTGGAGGAGAGAGCACTGGAGGTGGCTTCAGTGGTCGAGAAGGCTGTGGAGGACTCTGCCGTGGTGGTCTGGGATCCCATGGAGGTGATCTCTGTGGCAGTGAGAGCACTGGAGGTGGCTTCCTTAGTCGAGAAGATCGTAGAGGACAATCCTGAGGTGGTGGTTTGTGACGTTGGGGTCTCCCATGTGGAAGAGAGAGCACTGGAGGTGTCTTCACTGGTCAAGATGGCAGTGGAGGACTCTGCCGTGTTGGTCTGGGATGGCATGGAGGTCACCTCTGTGGAAGCGAGAGCACTGGAGGTGGCTTCAGTGGTTGAGATGGCAGTGGAGGACTCTGCTGTGGTGATCGCTGATATCATGGAGGTCACCTCGGTAGAGGTGAGACCACTGGAGGTGGCTTCACTGGTCAAGATGGCAGTGGAGGACTCTGCTGTGGTGGTCTGGGATGCCATGGAGGTCATCTCTGTGGAGGCGAGAGCACTGGAGGTGGCTTCAGTGGTCGAGAAGGCTGTGGAAGAGAGTCCTGAGGTGGTGGGTTGTGACGTCGAGGTCTCCCCTGTGGACGCGAGAGCACTGGAGGTGGCTTCCTTAGTCGAGAAGATCGTAGAGGACAGTCCTGAGGTGGTGGATTGTGACGTAGGGGTCACCTCTGTCGAAGCGAGAGCACTAGAGGTGGCTTCAGTGGTAAAGATGGCAGTGGAGGACTCTGCCGTGTTGGTCTGGGATGCCATGGAGGTCATCTCTGTGGAGGCGAGAGCACTGGAGGTGGCTTCAGTGGTCAAGAAGGCTGTGGAAGAGTGGCCTGAGATGGTGGGTTGTGACGTCGAGGTCTCCCCTGTGGACGCGAGAGCACTGGAGGTGGCTTCCTTAGTCGAGAAGATCGTAGAGGACAGTCCTGAGGTGGTGTGTTGTGACGTAGGGGTCACCTTGGTGGAGGTGAGACCACTGGAGGTGGATTCATTGGTCGAGAAGGATGTGGAGGACTCTTCCGTAGTGGTCTGGGATGCCATGGAGGTCATCTCTGTGGAGGCGAGAGCACTGGAGGTGGCTTCAGTGGTCGAGAAGGCTATGGAAGAGAGTCCTGAGGTGGTGGGTTGTGACGTTGGGGTCTCCCCTGTGGAAGCAAGGGCACTGGAGGTGGCTTCAGTGGTCAAGATGGCAGTGGAGGACTCTGCTGTGCTGATCACTGATATCATGGAGGTCACGTCGGTAGAGGTGAGACCACTGGAGGTGGCTTCAGTGGTCAAGATGGCAGAGGACTCTGCTTTGGTGGTCTGGGATGCCATGGAGGTCATCTCTGTGGAGGCGAGAGCACTGGAGGTGGCTTCAGTGGTTGAGAAGACTGTGGAAGAGAGTCCTGAGGTGTTGGGTTGTGACGTCGTGGTCTCCCCTGTGGAAGCGAGAGCGCTGGATGTGGCTTCAGTGGTCAAGATGGCAGTGGAGGACTCTGCCGTGTTGGTCTGGGATGCCATGGAGGTCATCTCTGTGGAGGAGAGAGCACTGGAGGTGGCTTCAGTGGTCGAGAATGCTGTGGAAGAGAGTACTGAGGTGGTGGGTTGTGACGTCGAGGTCTCCCCTGTGGACGCGAGAGCACTGGAGGTGGCTTCCTTAGTCGAGATGATCGTAGAGGACAGTCCTGAGGTGGTGGGTTGTGACGTAGGGGTCACCTCTGTGGAAGCGAGAGCACTGGAGGTGGCTTCAGTGGTCAAGATGGTAGTGGAGGACTCTGCTGTGGTGGTCTGGGATGCCATGGAGGTCATGTCTGTGGAGGCGAGAGCACTGGAGGTGGCTTCAGTGGTCGAGAAGGCTGTGGAAGAGAGTCCTGAGGTGGTGAGCTGTGACGTCGTGGTCTCCCCTGTGGAAGCGAGAGCGCTGGAGGTGGCTTCAGTGGTCAAGATGGCAGTGGAGGACTCTGCCGTGTTGGTCTGGGATGCCATGGAGGTCATCTCTGTGGAGGAGAGAGCACTGGAGGTGGCTTCAGTGGTCGAGATGGCAGTGGAGGACTCTGCTGTGGTGATCGCTGATATCATGGAGGTCACGTCGGTAGAGGTGAGACCACTGGAGGTGGCTTCAGTGGTCAAGATGGTAGTGGAGGACTCTGCTGTGGTGGTCTGGGATGCCATGGAGGTCATCTCTGTGGCAGTGAGAGCACTGGAGGTGGCTTCCTTAGTCGAGAAGATCGTAGAGGACAATCCTGAGGTGGTGGTTTGTGACGTTGGGGTCTCCCATGTGGAAGAGAGAGCACTGGAGGTGTCTTCACTGGTCAAGATGGCAGTGGAGGACTCTGCCGTGTTGGCCTGGGATGGCATGGAGGTCACCTCTGTGGAAGCGAGAGCACTGGAGGTGGCTTCAGTGGTTAAGATGGCAGAGGACTCTGCTTTGGTGGTCTGGGATGCCATCGAGGTCATCTCTGTGGAGGCGAGAGCACTGGAGGTGGCTTCAGTGGTCGAGAAGGCTGTGGAAGAGAGTCCTGAGGTGGTGGGTTGTGACGTCGAGGTCTCCCCTGTGGACGCGAGAGCACTGGAGGTGGCTTCCTTAGTCGAGAAGATCGTAGAGGACAGTCCTGAGGTGGTGGATTGTGACGTAGGGGTCACCTCTGTCGAAGCGAGAGCACTAGAGGTGGCTTCAGTGGTCAAGATGGCAGTGGAGGACTCTGCCGTGTTGGTCTGGGATGCCATGGAGGTCATCTCTGTGGAGGAGAGAGCACTGGAGGTGGCTTCAGTGGTCGAGATGGCAGTGGAGGACTCTGCTGTGGTGATCGCTGCTATCATGGAGGTCACGTCAGTAGAGGTGAGACCACTGGAGGTGGCTTCAGTGGTCGAGAAGGCTGTGGAAGAGAGTCCTGAGGTGTTGGGTTGTGACGTCGTGGTCTCCCCTGTGGAAGCGACAGCACTGGAGGTGGCTTCAGTGGTCAAGATGGCAGTGGAGGACTCTGCTGTGGTGGTCTGGGATGCCATCGAGGTCATCTCTGTGGAGGAGAGAGCACTGGAGGTGGCTTCAGTGGTCGAGAAGGCTGTGGAGGACTCTGCCGTGGTGGTCTGGGATCCCATGGAGGTGATCTCTGTGGCAGTGAGAGCACTGGAGGTGGCTTCCTTAGTCGAGAAGATCGTAGAGGACAATCCTGAGGTGGTGGTTTGTGACGTTGGGGTCTCCCATGTGGAAGAGAGAGCACTGGAGGTGGCTTCAGTGGTCAAGATGGTACTGGAGGACTCTGCTATGGTGGTCTGGGATGCCATGGAGGTCATCTCTGTTGAGGCGAGAGCACTGGAGGTGGCTTCAGTGGTCAAGAAGGCTGTGGAAGAGTGGCCTGAGATGGTGGGTTGTGACGTCGAGGTCTCCCCTGTGGACGCGAGAGCACTGGAGGTGGCTTCCTTAGTCGAGAAGATCGTAGAGGACAGTCCTGAGGTGGTGTGTTGTGACGTAGGGGTCACCTTGGTGGAGGTGAGACCACTGGAGGTGGATTCATTGGTCGAGAAGGATGTGGAGGACTCTTCCGTAGTGGACTGGGATGCCATGGAGGTCATCTCTGTGGAGGCGAGAGCACTGGAGGTGGCTTCAGTGGTTGAGAAGGCTATGGAAGAGAGTCCTGAGGTGGTGGGTTGTGACGTTGGGGTCTCCCCTGTGGAAGCGAGAGCACTGGAGGTGGCTTCAGTGGTCAAGATGGCAGTGGAGGACTCTGCCGTGTTGGTCTGGGATGCCATGGAGGTCATCTCTGTGGAGGAGAGAGCACTGGAGGTGGCTTCAGTGGTCGAGAAGGCTGTGGAGGACTCTGCCGTGGTGGTCTGGGATGCCATGGAGGTCATCTCTGTGGAGGCGAGAGCACTGGAGGTGGCTTCAGTGGTCGAGAAGGCTGTGGAAGAGAGTCCTGAGGTGGTGGGTTGTGACGTCAAGGTCTCCCATGTGGAAGCAAGGGCACTGGAGGTGGCTTCCTTAGTCGAGAAGATCGTAGAGGACAGTCCTGAGGTGGTGGGTTGTGACGTAGGGGTCACCTCTGTGGAAGCGAGAGCACTGGAGGTGGCTTCAGTGGTCAAGATGGCAGTGGAGGACTCTGCTGTGGTGGTCTGGGATGCCATGGAGGTCATCTCTATGGAGGCGAGAGCACTGGAGGTTGCTTCAGTGGTTGAGAAGACTGTGGAAGAGAGTCCTGAGGTGTTGGGTTGTGACGTCGTGGTCTCCCCTGTGGAAGCGAGAGCGCTGGATGTGGCTTCAGTGGTCAAGATGGCAGTGGAGGACTCTGCCGTGTTGGTCTGGGATGCCATGGAGGTCATCTCTGTGGAGGAGAGAGCACTGGAGGTGGCTTCAGTGGTCGAGAATGCTGTGGAAGAGAGTACTGAGGTGGTGGGTTGTGACGTCGAGGTCTCCCCTGTGGACGCGAGAGCACTGGAGGTGGCTTCCTTAGTCGAGATGATCGTAGAGGACAGTCCTGAGGTGGTGGGTTGTGACGTAGGGGTCACCTCTGTGGAAGCGAGAGCACTGGAGGTGGCTTCAGTGGTCAAGATGGTAGTGGAGGACTCTGCTGTGGTGGTCTGGGATGCCATGGAGGTCATGTCTGTGGAGGCGAGAGCACTGGAGGTGGCTTCAGTGGTCGAGAAGGCTGTGGAAGAGAGTCCTGAGGTGGTGAGCTGTGACGTCGTGGTCTCCCCTGTGGAAGCGAGAGCGCTGGAGGTGGCTTCAGTGGTCAAGATGGCAGTGGAGGACTCTGCCGTGTTGGTCTGGGATGTCATGGAGGTCATCTCTGTGGAGGAGAGAGCACTGGAGGTGGCTTCAGTGGTCGAGATGGCAGTGGAGGACTCTGCTGTGGTGATCGCTGATATTATGGAGGTCACGTCGGTAGAGGTGAGACCACTGGAGGTGGCTTCAGTGGTCAAGATGGTAGTGGAGGACTCTGCTGTGGTGGTCTGGGATGCCATGGAGGTCATCTCTGTGGCAGTGAGAGCACTGGAGGTGGCTTCCTTAGTCGAGAAGATCGTAGAGGACAATCCTGAGGTGGTGGTTTGTGACGTTGGGGTCTCCCATGTGGAAGAGAGAGCACTGGAGGTGTCTTCACTGGTCAAGATGGCAGTGGAGGACTCTGCCGTGTTGGCCTGGGATGGCATGGAGGTCACCTCTGTGGAAGCGAGAGCACTGGAGGTGGCTTCAGTGGTCAAGATGGCAGTGGAGGACTCTGCTGTGGTGATCGCTGATATCATGGATGTCACCTCGGTAGAGGTCAGACCGCTGGAGGTGGCTTCACTGGTTAAGATGGCAGTGGAGGACTCTGCTGTGGTGGTCTGGGATGCCATGGAGGTCATCTCTGTGGAGGCGAGAGCACTGGAGGTGGCTTCAGTGGTCGAGAAGTCTGTGGAAGAGAGGCCTGAGGTGCTGGGTTGTGACGTTGAGGTCTCCCCTGTGGACGCGAGAGCACTGGACGTCGCTTCCTTAGTCGAGAAGATCGTAGAGGACAGTCCTGAGGTGGTGGGTTGTGACGTAGGGGTCACCTTGGTGGAGGTGAGACCACTGGAGGTGGATTCATTGGTCGAGAAGGATGTGGATGACTCTTCCGTGGTGGTCTGGGATGTCATGGAGGTCATCTCTGTGGAGGCGAGAGCACTGGAGGTGGCTTCAGTGGTCGAGAAGGCTATGGAAGAGAGTCCTGAGGTGGTGGGTTGTGACGTTGGGGTCTCCCCTGTGGAAGCGAGAGCACTGGAGGTGGCTTCAGTGGTCAAGATGGCAGTGGAGGACTCTACCGTGTTGGTCTGGGTTGCCATGGAGGTCATCTCTGTGGAGGAGAGAGCACTGGAGGTGGCTTCAGTGGTCGAGAAGGGTGTGGAGGACTCTGCCGTGGTGGTCTGGGATCCCATGGAGGTGATCTCTGTGGAGGCGAGAGCACTGGATGTGGCTTCCTTAGTCGAGAAGATCGTAGAGGACAATCCTGAGGTGGTGGTTTGTGACGTTGGGGTCTCCCATGTGGAAGAGAGAGCACTGGAGGTGGCTTCAGTGGTCAAGATGGTACTGGAGGACTCTGCTATGGTGGTCTGGGATGCCATGGAGGTCATCTCTGTTGAGGCGAGAGCACTGGAGGTGGCTGCAGTGGTCAAGAAGGCTGTGGAAGAGTGGCCTGAGATGGTGGGTTGTGACGTCGAGGTCTCCCCTGTGGACGCGAGAGCACTGGAGGTGGCTTCCTTAGTCGAGAAGATCGTAGAGGACAGTCCTGAGGTGGTGGGTTGTGACGTAGGGGTCACCTTGGTGGAGGTGAGACCACTGGAGGTGGATTCATTGGTCGAGAAGGATGTGGAGGACTCTTCCGTGGTGGTCTGGGATGCCATGGAGGTCATCTCTGTGGAGGCGAGAGCACTGGAGGTGGCTTCAGTGGTTGAGAAGGCTATGGAAGAGAGTCCTGAGGTGGTGGGTTGTGACGTTGGAGTCTCCCCTGTGGAAGCGAGAGCACTGGAGGTGGCTTCAGTGGTCAAGATGGCAGTGGAGGACTCTGCCGTGTTGGTCTGGGATGCCATGGAGGTCATCTCTGTGGAGGAGAGAGCACTGGAGGTGGCTTCAGTGGTCGAGAAGGCTGTGGAGGACTCTGCCGTGGTGGTCTGGGATCCCATGGAGGTGATCTCTGTGGAGGCGAGAGCACTGGAGGTGGCTTCCTTAGTCGAGAAGATCGTAGAGGACAATCCTGAGGTGGTGGTTTGTGACGTTGGGGTCTCCCATGTGGAAGAGAGAGCACTGGAGGTGGCTTCAGTGGTCAAGATGGTACTGGAGGACTCTGCTATGGTGGTCTGGGATGCCATGGAGGTCATCTCTGTGGAGGCGAGAGCACTGGAGGTGGCTTCAGTGGTCAAGAAGGCTGTGGAAGAGTGGCCTGAGATGGTGGGTTGTGACGTCGAGGTCTCCCCTGTGGACGCGAGAGCACTGGAGGTGGCTTCCTTAGTCGAGAAGATCGTAGAGGACAGTCCTGAGGTGGTGTGTTGTGACGTAGGGGTCACCTTGGTGGAGGTGAGACCACTGGAGGTGGATTCATTGGTCGAGAAGGATGTGGAGGACTCTTCCGTGGTGGTCTGGGATGCCATGGAGGTCATCTCTGTGGAGGCGAGAGCACTGGAGGTGGCTTCAGTGGTCGAGAATGCTGTGGAAGAGAGTACTGA
Organism: Phaethon aethereus; assembly: GCF_964289735.1. NCBI lineage: Eukaryota > Metazoa > Chordata > Aves > Phaethontiformes > Phaethontidae > Phaethon > Phaethon aethereus. Next base: position 376,333 of record NC_138612.1, on the reverse strand, counting down.
GGTGGTGGGTTGTGACGTCGAGGTCTCCCCTGTGGACGCGAGAGCACTGGAGGTGGCTTCCTTAGTCGAGATGATCGTAGAGGACAGTCCTGAGGTGGTGGGTTGTGACGTAGGGGTCACCTCTGTGGAAGCGAGAGCACTGGAGGTGGCTTCAGTGGTCAAGATGGTAGTGGAGGACTCTGCTGTGGTGGTCTGGAATGCCATGGAGGTCATCTCTGTGGAGGAGAGAGCACTGGAGGTGGCTTCAGTGGTCGAGATGGCAGTGGAGGACTCTGCTGTGGTGATCGCTGATATCATGGAGGTCACGTCGGTAGAGGTGAGACCACTGGAGGTGGCTTCATTGGTCAAGATGGCAGTGGAGGACTCTGCTGTGGTGGTCTGGGATGCCATGGAGGTGATCTCTGTGCCAGTGAGAGCACTGGAGGTGGCTTCCTTAGTCGAGAAGATCGTAGAGGACAATCCTGAGGTGGTGGTTTGTGACGTTGGGGTCTCCCATGTGGAAGAGAGAGCACTGGAGGTGTCTTCACTGGTCAAGATGGCAGTGGAGGACTCTGCCGTGTTGGCCTGGGATGGCATGGAGGTCACCTCTGTGGAAGCGAGAGCACTGGAGGTGGCTTCAGTGGTCGAGATGGCAGTGGAGGACTCTGCTGTGGTGATCGCTGATATCATGGAGGTCACCTCGGTAGAGGTGAGACCACTGGAGGTGGCTTCACTGGTCAAGATGGCAGTGGAGGACTCTGCTGTGGTGGTCTGGGATGCCATGGAGGTCATCTCTGTGGAGGCGAGAGCACTGGAGGTGGCTTCAGTGGTCGAGAAGGCTGTGGAAGAGAGGCCTGAGGTGGTGGGTTGTGACGTTGAGGTCTCCCCTGTGGACGCAAGAGCACTGGAGGTGGCTTCCTTAGTCGAGAAGATCGTAGAGGACAGTCCTGAGGTGGTGGGTTGTGACGTAGGGGTCACCTTGGTGGAGGTGAGACCACTGGAGGTGGATTCTTTGGTCGAGAAGGATGTGGATGACTCTTCCGTGGTGGTCTGGGATGTCATGGAGGTCATCTCTGTGGAGGCGAGAGCACTGGAGGTGGCTTCAGTGGTTGAGAAGGCGATGGAAGAGAGTCCTGAGGTGGTGGGTTGTGATGTTGGGGTCTCCCCTGTGGAAGCGAGAGCACTGGAGGTGCCTTCAGTGGTCAAGATGGCAGTGGAGGACTCTGCTGTGGTGATCGCTGATATCATGGAGGTCACGTCGGTAGAGGTGAGACCACTGGAGGTGGCTTCAGTGGTCAAGATGGCAGTGGAGGACTCTGCTGTGGTGGTCTGGGATGCCATGGAGGTCATCTCTGTGGAGGCGAGAGCACTGGAGGTGGCTTCAGTGGTCGAGAAGGCTGTGGAAGAGAGTCCTGAGGTGGTGGGTTGTGACGTCGAGGTCTCCCATGTGGAAGCAAGGGCACTGGAGATGGCTTCCTTAGTCGAGGAGATCGTAGAGGACAGTCCTGAGGTGGTGGGTTGTGACGTAGGAGTCACCTCTGTGGAAGCGAGAGCACTGGATGTGGCTTCAGTGGTCAAGATGGCAGTGGAGGACTCTGCCGTGTTGGTCTGGGATGCCATGGAGGTCATCTCTGTGGAGGAGAGAGCACTGGAGGTGGCTTCAGTGGTCGAGAAGGCTGTGGAGGACTCTGCCGTGGTGGTCTGGGATCCCATGGAGGTCATCTCTGTGGCAGTGAGAGCACTGGAGGTGGCTTCCTTAGTCGAGAAGATCGTAGAGGACAATCCTGAGGTGGTGGTTTGTGACGTTGGGGTCTCCCATGTGGAAGAGAGAGCACTGGAGGTGTCTTCACTGGTCAAGATGGCAGTGGAGGACTCTGCCGTGTTGGCCTGGGATGGCATGGAGGTCACCTCTGTGGAAGCGAGAGCACTGGAGGTGGCTTCAGTGGTCAAGATGGCAGTGGAGGACTCTGCCGTGTTCGTCTGGGATGCCATGGAGGTCATCTCTGTGGAGGAGAGAGCACCGGAGGTGGCTTCAGTGGTCGAGATGGCAGTGGAGGACTCTGCTGTGGTGATCGCTGATATCATGGAGGTCACGTCAGTAGAGGTGAGACCACTGGAGGTGGCTTCAGTGGTCAAGATGGCAGTGGAGGACTCTGCCGTGTTGGTCTGGGATGCCATGGAGGTCATCTCTGTGGAGGCGAGAGCACTGGAGGTGGCTTCAGTGGTCGAGAAGGCTGTGGAGGACTCTGCCGTGGTGGTCTGGGATCCCATGGAGGTGATCTCTGTGGCAGTGAGAGCACTGGAGGTGGCTTCCTTAGTCGAGAAGATCGTAGAGGACAATCCTGAGGTGGTGGTTTGTGACGTTGGGGTCTCCCATGTGGAAGAGAGAGCACTGGAGGTGTCTTCACTGGTCAAGATGGCAGTGGAGGACTCTGCCGTGTTGGCCTGGGATGGCATGGAGGTCACCTCTGTGGAAGCGAGAGCACTGGAGGTGCCTTCAGTGGTCAAGATGGCAGTGGAGGACTCTGCTGTGGTGGTCTGGGATGCCATCGAGGTCATCTCTGTGGAGGCGAGAGCACTGGAGGTGTCTTCAGTGGTCGAGAAGGCTGTGGAAGAGAGTCCTGAGGTGGTGGGTTGTGACGTCGAGGTCTCCCCTGTGGACGCGAGAGCACTGGAGGTGGCTTCCTTAGTCGAGAAGATCGTAGAGGACAGTCCTGAGGTGGTGGATTGTGACGTAGGGGTCACCTCTGTGGAAGCGAGAGCACTGGAGGTGGCTTCAGTGGTCAAGATGGTAGTGGAGGACTCTGCTGTGGTGGTCTGGGATGCCATGGAGGTCATCTCTGTGGAGGCGAGAGCACTGGAGGTGGCTTCAATGGTCAAGATGGCAGTGGAGGACTCTGTTATGGTGATCGCTGATATCATGGAGGTCACGTCGGTAGAGGTGAGACCACTGGAGGTGGCTTCAGTGGTCAAGATGGCAGTGGAGGACTCTGCTGTGGTGGTCTGGGATGCCATGGAGGTCATCTCTGTGGAGGCGAGAGCACTGGAGGTGGCTTCAGTGGTCGAGAAGGCTGTGGAAGAGAGTCCTGAGGTGGTGGGTTGTGACGTCGTGGTCTCCCCTGTGGAAGCGAGAGCGCTGGAGGTGGCTTCAGTGGTCAAGATGGCAGTGGAGGACTCTGCTGTGGTGGTCTGGGATGCCATCGAGGTCATCTCTGTGGAGGAGAGAGCACTGGAGGTGGCTTCAGTGGTCGAGAAGGCTGTGGAGGACTCTGCCGTGGTGGTCTGGGATCCCATGGAGGTCATCTCTGTGGCAGTGAGAGCACTGGAGGTGGCTTCCTTAGTCGAGAAGATCGTAGAGGACAATCCTGAGGTGGTGGTTTGTGACGTTGGGGTCTCCCATGTGGAAGAGAGAGCACTGGAGGTGTCTTCACTGGTCAAGATGGCAGTGGAATACTCTGCCGTGTTGGTCTGGGATGCCATGGAGGTCACCTCTGTGGAAGCGAGAGCACTGGAGGTGGCTTCAGTGGTCAAGATGGCAGTGGAGGACTCTGCTGTGGTGATCGCTGATATCATGGAGGTCACGTCGGTAGAGGTGAGACCACTGGAGGTGGCTTCAGTGGTCAAGATGGCAGTGGAGGACTCTGCTGTGGTGGTCTGGGGTGCCATGGAGGTCATCTCTGTGGAGGCGAGAGCACTGGAGGTGGCTTCAGTGGTCGAGAAGGCTGTGGAAGAGAGTCCTGAGGCGGTGGGTTGTGACGTCGAGGTCTCCCATGTGGAAGCAAGGGCACTGGAGGTGGCTTCCGTAGTCGAGAAGATCGTAGAGGACAGTCCTGAGGTGGTGGGTTGTGACGTAGGAGTCACCTCTGTGGAAGCGAGAGCACTGGAGGTGGCTTCAGTGGTCAAGATGGCAGTGGAGGACTCTGCTGTGGTGGTCTGGGATGCCATGGAGGTCATCTCTGTGGAGGCGAGAGCACTGGAGGTGGCTTCAGTGGTCGAGAAGGCAGTGGAAGAGAGTCCTGAGGTGGTGAGCTGTGACGTCGTGGTCTCCCCTGTGGAAGCGAGAGCGCTGGAGGTGGCTTCAGTGGTCAAGATGGCAGTGGAGGACTCTGCCGTGTTGGTCTGGGATGCCATGGAGGTCATCTCTGTGGAGGAGAGAGCACTGGAGGTGGCTTCAGTGGTCGAGAAGGCTGTGGAGGACTCTGCTGTGGTGGTCTGGGATCCCATGGAGGTCATCTCTGTGGCAGTGAGAGCACTGGAGGTGGCTTCCTTAGTCGAGAAGATCGTAGAGGACAATTCTGAGGTGGTGGTTTGTGACGTTGGGGTCTCCCATGTGAAAGAGAGAGCACTGGAGGTGTCTTCACTGGTCAAGATGGCAGTGGAGGACTCTGCCGTGTTGGTCTGGGATGGCATGGAGGTCACCTCTGTGGAAGCGAGATCACTGGAGGTGGCTTCAGTGGTCGAGATGGCAGTGGAGGACTCTGCTGTGGTGATCGCTGATATCATGGAGGTCACCTCGGTAGAGGTGAGACCACTGGAGGTGGCTTCACTGGTCAAGATGGCAGTGGAGGACTCTGCTGTGGTGGTCTGGGATGCCATGGAGGTCATCTCTGTGGAGGCGAGAGCACTGGAGGTGGCTTCAGTGGTCGAGAAGGCTGTGGAAGAGAGGCCTGAGGTGGTGGGTTGTGACGTTGAGGTCTCCCCTGTGGACGCAAGAGCACTGGAGGTGGCTTCCTTAGTCGAGAAGATCGTAGAGGACAGTCCTGAGGTGGTCGGTTGTGACGTAGGGGTCACCTTGGTGGAGGTGAGACCACTGGAGGTGGATTCATTGGTCGAGAAGGATGTGGATGACTCTTCCGTGTTGGTCTGGGATGCCATGGAGGTCATCTCTGTGGAGGCGAGAGCACTGGAGGTGGCTTCAGTGGTCAAGATGGCAGTGGAGGACTCTGTTATGGTGATCGCTGATATCATGGAGGTCACGTCGGTAGAGGTGAGACCACTGGAGGTGGCTTCAGTGGTCAAGATGGCAGTGGAGGACTCTGCTGTGGTGGTCTGGGATGCCATGGAGGTCATCTCTGTGGAGGCGAGAGCACTGGAGGTGGCTTCAGTGGTCGAGAAGGCTGTGGAAGAGAGTCCTGAGATGGTGGGTTGTGACGTCGTGGTCTCCCCTATGGAAGCGAGAGCACTGGAGGTGGCTTCAGTGGTCGAGAAGACTGTGGAAGAGAGTCCTGAGGTGGTGGGTTGTGACGTCGTGGTCTCCCCTGTGGAAGCGAGAGCGCTGGAGGTGGCTTCAGTGGTCAAGATGGCAGTGGAGGACTCTGCTGTGGTGGTCTGGGATGCCATCGAGGTCATCTCTGTGGAGGAGAGAGCACTGGAGGTGGCTTCAGTGGTCGAGAAGGCTGTGGAGGACTCTGCCGTGGTGGTCTGGGATCCCATGGAGGTCATCTCTGTGGCAGTGAGAGCACTGGAGGTGGCTTCCTTAGTCGAGAAGATCGTAGAGGACAATCCTGAGGTGGTGGTTTGTGACGTTGGGGTCTCCCATGTGGAAGAGAGAGCACTGGAGGTGTCTTCACTGGTCAAGATGGCAGTGGAATACTCTGCCGTGTTGGTCTGGGATGCCATGGAGGTCACCTCTGTGGAAGCGAGAGCACTGGAGGTGGCTTCAGTGGTCAAGATGGCAGTGGAGGACTCTGCTGTGGTGATCGCTGATATCATGGAGGTCACGTCGGTAGAGGTGAGACCACTGGAGGTGGCTTCAGTGGTCAAGATGGCAGTGGAGGACTCTGCTGTGGTGGTCTGGGATGCCATGGAGGTCATCTCTGTGGAGGCGAGAGCACTGGAGGTGGCTTCAGTGGTCGAGAAGGCTGTGGAAGAGAGTCCTGAGGTGGTGGGTTGTGACGTCGAGGTCTCCCATGTGGAAGCAAGGGCACTGGAGGTGGCTTCCGTAGTCGAGAAGATCGTAGAGGACAGTCCTGAGGTGGTGGGTTGTGACGTTGGAGTCACCTCTGTGGAAGCGAGAGCACTGGAGGTGGCTTCAGTGGTCAAGATGGCAGTGGAGGACTCTGCTGTGGTGGTCTGGGATGCCATGGAGGTCATCTCTGTGGAGGCGAGAGCACTGGAGGTGGCTTCAGTGGTCGAGAAGGCTGTGGAAGAGAGTCCTGAGGTGGTGGGTTGTGACGTCGTGGTCTCCCCTGTGGAAGCGAGAGCGCTGGAGGTGGCTTCAGTGGTCAAGATGGCAGTGGAGGACTCTGCCGTGTTGGTCTGGGATGCCATGGAGGTCATTGCTGTGGAGGAGAGAGCACTGGAGGTGGCTTCAGTGGTCGAGAAGGCTGTGGAGGACTCTGCCGTGGTGGTCTGGGATCCCATGGAGGTGATCTCTGTGGCAGTGAGAGCACTGGAGGTGGCTTCCTTAGTCGAGAAGATCGTAGAGGACAATCCTGAGGTGGTGGTTTGTGACGTTGGGGTCTCCCATGTGGAAGAGAGAGCACTGGAGGTGTCTTCACTGGTCAAGATGGCAGTGGAGGACTCTGCCGTGTTGGTCTGGGATGGCATGGAGGTCACCTCTGTGGAAGCGAGAGCACTGGAGGTGGCTTCAGTGGTCAAGATGGCAGTGGAGGACTCTGCTGTGGTGATCGCTGATATCATGGAGGTCACGTCGGTAGAGGTGAGACCACTGGAGGTGGCTTCAGTGGTCAAGATGGCAGCGGAGGACTCTGCTGTGGTGGTCTGGGATGCCATGGAGGTCATCTCTGTGGAGGCGAGAGCACTGGAGGTGGCTTCAGTGGTCGAGAAGGCTGTGGAAGAGAGTCCTGAGGTGGTGGGTTGTGACGTCGTGGTCTCCCCTGTGGAAGCGAGAGCGCTGGAGGTGGCTTCACTGGTCAAGACGGCAGTGGAGGACTCTGCTGTGGTGGTCTGGGATGCCATGGAGGTCATCTCTGTGGAGGCGAGAGCACTGGAGGTGGCTTCAGTGGTCGAGAAGGCTGTGGAATAGAGGCCTGAGGTGGTGGGTTGTGACGTTGAGGTCTCCCCTGTGGACGCAAGAGCACTGGAGGTGGCTTCCTTAGTCGAGAAGATCGTAGAGGACAGTCCTGAGGTGGTGGGTTGTGACGTAGGGGTCACCTTGGTGGAGGTGAGACCACTGGAGGTGGATTCATTGGTCGAGAAGGATGTGGATGACTCTTCCGTGGTGGTCTGGGATGTCATGGAGGTCATCTCTGTGGAGGCGAGAGCACTGGAGGTGGCTTCAGTGGTTGAGAAGGCTATGGAAGAGAGTCCTGAGGTGGTGGGTTGTGACGTTGGGGTCTCCCCTGTGGAGGCGAGAGCACTGGAGGTGGCTTCAGTGGTCAAGATGGCAGTGGAGGACTCTGCTGTGGTGATCGCTGATATCATGGAGGTCACGTCGGTAGAGGTGAGACCACTGGAGGTGGCTTCAGTGGTCAAGATGGCAGCGGAGGACTCTGCTGTGGTGGTCTGGGATGCCATGGAGGTCATCTCTGTGGAGGCGAGAGCACTGGAGGTGGCTTCAGTGGTCGAGAAGGCTGTGGAAGAGAGTCCTGAGGTGGTGGGTTGTGACGTCGTGGTCTCCCCTGTGGAAGCGAGAGCGCTGGAGGTGGCTTCAGTGGTCAAGATGGCAGTGGAGGACTCTGCCGTGTTGGTCTGGGATGGCATGGAGGTCATCTCTGTGGAGGAGAGAGCACTGGAGGTGGCTTCAGTGGTCGAGAAGGCTGTGGAGGACTCTGCCGTGGTGGTCTGGGATCCCATGGAGGTCATATCTGTGGCAGTGAGAGCACTGGAGGTGGCTTCCTTAGTCGAGAAGATCGTAGAGGACAATCCTGAGGTGGTGGTTTGTGACGTTGGGGTCTCCCATGTGGAAGAGAGAGCACTGGAGGTGTCTTCACTGGTCAAGATGGCAGTGGAGGACTCTGCCGTGTTGGCCTGGGATGGCATGGAGGTCACCTCTGTGGAAGCGAGAGCACTGGAGGTGGCTTCAGTGGTCAAGATGGCAGTGGAGGACTCTGCTGTGGTAGTCTGGGATGCCATCGAGGTCATCTCTGTGGAGGAGAGAGCACTGGAGGTGGCTTCCTTAGTCGAGAAGATCGTAGAGGACAATTCTGAGGTGGTGGTTTGTGACGTTGGGGTTTCCCATGTGGAAGAGAGAGCACTGGAGGTGTCTTCACTGGTCAAGACGGCAGTGGAGGACTCTGCCGTGTTGGTATGGGATGGCATGGAGGTCACCTCTGTGGAAGCGAGAGCACTGGAGGTGGCTTCAGTGGTCGAGATGGCAGTGGAGGACTCTGCTGTGGTGATCGCTGATATCATGGAGGTCACCTCGGTAGAGGTGAGACCACTGGAGGTGGCTTCACTGGTCAAGATGGCAGTGGAGGACTCTGCTGTGGTGGTCTGGGATGCCATGGAGGTCATCTCTGTGGAGGCGAGAGCACTGGAGGTGGCTTCAGTGGTCGAGATGGCAGTGGAGGACTCTGCTGTGGTGATTGCTGATATCATGGAGGTCACGTCGGTAGAGGTGAGACCACTGGAGGTGGCTTTAGTGGTCAAGATGGCAGTGGAGGAGTCTGCCGTGTTGGTCTGGGATGCCATGGAGGTCATCTCTGTGGAGGAGAGAGCACTGGAGGTGGCTTCAGTGGTCGAGAAGGCTGTGGAGGACTCTGCCGTGGTGGTCTGGGATCCCATGGAGGTGATCTCTGTGGCAGTGAGAGCACTGGAGGTGGCTTCCTTAGTCGAGAAGATCGTAGAGGACAATCCTGAGGTGGTGGTTTGTGACGTAGGGGTCTCCCATGTGGAAGAGAGAGCACTGGAGGTGGCTTCACTAGTCAAGATGGCAGTGGATGACTCTGCCGTGTTGGTCTGGGATGCCATGGAGGTCATCTCTGTGGAGGCGAGAGCACTGGAGGTGGCTTCAGTGGTCGAGAAGGCTGTGGAAGAGAGGCCTGAGGTGGTGGGTTGTGACGTTGAGGTCTCCCCTGTGGACGCGAGAGCACTGGAGGTGGCTTCCTTAGTCGAGAAGATCGTAGAGGACAGTCCTGAGGTGGTGGGTTGTGACGTAGGGGTCACCTTGGTGGAGGTGAGACCACTGGAGGTGGATTCATTGGTCGAGAAGGATGTGGATGACTCTTCCGTGGTGGTCTGGGATGTCATGGAGGTCATCTCTGTGGAGGCGAGAGCACTGGAGGTGGCTTCAGTGGTCGAGAAGGCTGTGGAAGAGAGTCCTGAGGTGGTGGGTTGTGACGTCGAGGTCTCCCATGTGGACGCGAGAGCACTGGAGGTGGCTTCCTTAGTCAAGAAGATCGTAGAGGACAGTCCTGTGGTGGTGGGTTGTGACGTAGGTGTCACCTCTGTGGAGGCGAGAGCACTGGAGGTGGCTTCAGTGGTCAAGATGGCAGTGGAGGACTCTGCTGTGGTGGTCGCTGATATCGTGGAGGTCACGTCTGTGGATATGAGACCACTGGAGGTGGTTTCATTGGTCAAGAAAGCTGTGGAGGACTCTGCCGTGGTGGTCTGGGATCCCATAGAGGTGATCTCTGTGGCGGTGAGAGCACTGGAGGTGGCTCCTGTGGTGAAGATAGCAGTGGAGGACTGTGCTGTGGTCGTCTGGGATGCCATGGAAGTCATCTCGGTGGAGGTGAAAGCAGTGGAGGTGGCTTCACTGGACAAGATCGCTGAGGAGAGGCCTGAGGTGGTAGGTTGTGACACGGAGGTTAGATCTATAGATGTGAGAGCACTGGAGGTGTCTTCAATGGTTGAGAAGATCTTAGAGGAGAGTCCTGATGTGGTGGGTTGTGACGTAGGGGTCAACTCTCTGGGGGCGAGAGCACTGGAGGTGGCTTCAGTGGTCAAGATGTCAGTGGAGGACTCTATCGTGGTGATTGCTGATACCGTGGAGGTCACCTCGGTGGAGGTGATACCACTGGAGGTGGCTTCAGTGTTCGATAAGGCTGTGGAGGACTCTGCCGTGTTGGTCTGGGATGCCATGGAGGTCATGTGTGTGGAGGTGAGACCACTGGAGGTGGCTTCAGTGGTCAAGATGGCAGTGGAGGACTCTGCTGTGGTGATCGCTGATATCATGGAGGTCACCTTGGTAGAGGTGAGACCACTGGAGGTGGCTTCATTGGTCGAGAATACTGTGGAGGACTCTGCTGTGGTGGTCTGGGGTGCCATGGAGGTCACGTCAGTAGAGGTGAGACCACTGGAGGTGGCTTCAGTGGTCAAGATGGCAGTGGAAAACTCTGCTGTGGTGGTCGCTGATATCATGGAGGACATCTCTGTGGAGGTGAGACCGCTGGAGGTCACTTCATTGGTTGAGAAGGCTGTGGAGGACTCTGCTGTGGTGGTCTGGGGTCCCACGGACGTCACCTCGGTGGGTTTGAGACCACTGCAGGTGGCTTCTCTGGTCGAGACGTTCGTAGGGGACAGAGCTGCTGTGGGGGGCTGTGACTCGGGGGTCCCCTGGGTGGGGGTGGTGGCACTGCAGGTGGCTCCTGTGGTGGAGAAGTTCGTGTTGGCGACCCCCGAGGTGGTGGGTGCTGCCGTGGGGGTCCCCTCTCCAGCCATGGGGTCCCTGTGGGTGGCCCCTGTGGGGAGGAAGACCCTGATGGGCTCCGTGGGGGTGGTCGTGTCCCACGGGTGACCGTCCCCGTGGTGGGTCCCGCCGGAGGTGGCCCCCGCGCCGGGGCCGGGCCGGTCAGCGCCCCGGGGGTGGGGGCGGGGGGGGGGCGTGTCACGCGTGTCCCCACCCTTGGGACCATCGGCGGGGTCGCCCCATCCCGTGGTGTCCCCGTGGGTCCTCGCTGCGCCCTTGGCCTTGGCGGGGGTGGGGGCGGCCGCGACCCCCGCCCACCCAATACCCCCCCCCTCCCCCCCCCCCACGCCGGGGGTCCCCGCACTCACCCGCCACGAGCGCGGCCAGGAGGAGCAGCGCCCCCCGCCGCGCCCCCCCCCCCGCCATGGCCGTGGCCGTGACCGTGGCCGTGGCCGTGGCCGTGTCCTCCCCGCGCGCCGGCGGCCGCCGTCTGCACCCCGGGGGGGGGCGGGGGGAGAAATAGTCGGGCGGGGGGAGGGGGCGGGGGGAGGGGGGGGGACCTTGGCCCCGGCGTTTCGGTTGCGGGTTCAAAGGTGCGGCGGGAGGGTGGGGTTGGGGGGGGGTGGGGTGGGGTGGGTGTGACACGCGTGGTGACACGCGCACGGCGGGACGTGGCGGCGGCGCCGCACCCCGCGGCGCGGGGGGGGGGGGGGGGGAGGGGGGGGGGGTCGCACCGAGGGTTCGGTCCTAGACGGGTGGGAGCGCCCGTGGGGTGGGGGCGTGGGGTGGGGGACACGGCCTGTGGGGTCGTGGTGGGCCGTGGGGTGGGGACGTGGGGTGGGGCGTGGGGTGGGGCGTGGGGTGGGACGTGGGGTGGGGTCACGGCCAGTGGGGTCGTGGTGGGCCGTGGGGTGGGGGCGTGGGGCGGGGTCACGCCGGGGGGGGCGGGGAGTGGGTCTGTCCTGGTGCCGCGGGGCCTTGGCAGGATAAGGGGGGGGCGGGGGCAGCTTTGGGGTCCCTCCCAGTTCTCCCAGTGTCCCACCAGTGTCCCACCAGTGTCCCAGTGTCCCACCAGTGTCTCCCAGTGCCCCCCAGTGTCCTCCAGTGTCCCACCAGTGTCTCCCAGTGCCTCCCAGTGTCCCCCAGTGTCCTCCAGTGTCCCACCAGTATCCCACCAGTGTCTCCCAGTGTCCCCCAGTGTCCCACCAGTGTCTCCCAGTGCCTCCCAGTGTCCCCCAGTGTCCTCCAGTGTCCCACCAGTATCCCACCAGTGTCTCCCCAGTGTCCCCAGTGTCTCCCAGTGTCCCCCAGTGTTCCATCAGTGTCCCACCAGTGTCTCCCAGTGTCCCACCAGTGTCTCCCAGTGCCTCCCAGTGTCTCCCAGTGTCCCCCAGTGTCCTCCAGTGTCCCACCACTGTCCCACCAGTGTCTCCCAGTGCCCCCCAGTGTCCTCCAGTGTCCCACCAGTGTCTCCCAGTGCCTCCCAGTGCCCCCCAGTGTCCTCCAGTGTCCCACCAGTGTCCCACCAGTGTCTCCCAGTGCCCCCCAGTGTCCTCCAGTGTCCCACCAGTATCCCACCAATGTCTCCCAGTGTCCCCCAGTGTCCCACCAGTGTCTCCCAGTGTCTCCCAGTTCTCCCAGTGTCCCCCAGTGTTCCATCAGTGTCCCACCAGTGTCTCCCAGTGTCCCACCAGTGTCTCCCAGTGTCTCCCAGTGTCCCACCAGTGTCCCCCAGTGTCTCCCAGTTCTCCCAGTGTCTCCCAGTGTCCTCCGGTGTCCCATCAGTGTCCCACCAGTGTCACCCAGTGTCTCCCAGTTCTCCCAGTGTCCCCCAGTGTCCTCCAGTGTCCCACCAGTGTCTCCCAGTGCCCCCCAGTGTCCCACCAGTGTCCCACCAGTGTCTCCCAGTGTCCCGCAGTGTCTCCCAGTGCCTCCCAGTTCTCCCAGTGTCTCCCAGTGTCTCCCAGTGTCTCCCAGTGTCCCACCAGCTTCTCCCAGTGTCTCCCAGTGGCTCCCAGTTCTCCCAGTGTCCCCCAGTGTCCCACCAGTGTCTCCCAGTGTCCCACCAGTGTCCCACCAGTGTCTCCCAGTGTCCCTCAGTGTCTCCCAGTGTCTCCCAGTTCTCCCAGTGTCTCCCAGTGTCCTCCGGTGTCCCATCAGTGTCCCACCAGTGCCTCCCAGTGTCTCCCAGTGTCTCCCAGTTCTCCCAATGTCTCCCAGTGGCTCCCAGTGTCCCACCAGTGTCCCACCAGCTTCTCCCAGTGGCTCCCAGTGTCCCCCAGTGTGACAGGGTGTCCCCGGGACCTCGTCCCCTCACCCCCCCCGCCGTTGACGTCACCCCCTTTACCCTTCACCTGGGTGCCCCCCCCGGCGCCCCTCCCCCCCGGCGCCCCTCCCCCCCCGGCGCCCCTCCCCCCCGGCCGGGCGGGGCCGGGCAACCTTGGCCCGTCGGATGACGCAGGTGCCGGGACACCCACGGGTGGGGACGCGACACGTCACACGTGACCCCCCCCCGCACGCATCGAGGTGTCCCCGGGGAGCACCCGTGCACACGCGCGGGACCCTGGCGGCCCACGCGTGTGCGATATAGGGGCCATGGTGGCACATATGTGCACACGCGTGGGACCCTGGCGGCCCACGCGTGTGCGATATAGGGGTCCCGGTGCCACACGCGTGTACGTAGGTGGTGGCACACGCGTGTACATGCGTGGGGTGGGTCCCCGTGGCCCACGCGTGTACACGCCGAGGGGGGGGGTCCCACAGACAAGCAGCAGCACGCGCGTGTGCGCGCGCACACACCCACACCCCCCCCCGCCAGCCCCACGGACACGGACACGGACACGGGGGGGGGGCGTCCCGGATCCGTCTCGGGTTCCCCCGGAGCTAATTATAGCCCGGAGGGGGGAGGGGCAGGACACCCCACCCCCCATCTCTCCCCCAAGGGCGCCCCCAGGCGGGCGTGGATGGCGCTGGGGGGGCGGGGTCGCTGCAGGGATGGGGCTGCAGTGGGGCAGCAGTGGGGCAGTGGGGCTGCAGTGGGGCACTGCAGTGGGGCAGCAGTGGGGCAGTGGGGCTGCAGTGGGGCACTGCAGTGGGGCTGCAGTGGGGCAGTGGGGCTGCAGTGGGGCACTGCAGTGGGGCAGCAGTGGGCAGTGGGGCTGCAGTGGGGCACTGCAGTGGGGCAGCAGCGGAGCAGGTCGGTGAGGCTGTGCAGTGCAGTGGGGCTGCAGTGGGGCAGCAGTGGGGCAGTGCATGTAGATGCAGTGGGGCTGCAGTGGGGTTGCAATGGGGCAATGCAGTGCAGTGGTGATGCAGTGGGGCAGTGCAGTGGGGCTGCAGTGGGGCACTGCGTGTAGATGCAGTGGAGCTGCAGAGGTGATGCAGTGGGGCAGCAGTGGGGCAGCAGTGGGGCAGTGCGGGGCAGTGCAGTGCAGTGGGGCTGCAGTGGGGCAGAGCAGTGCAGTGGGGCAGCAGTGGGGCTGCAGTGGGGCAGCAGTGGGGCAGCAGCCACCTCCTCCCCCTCCCAGACCCCACCACGCTGGGGGGGGGGGGGGGGAGGGGCGGTCCGCAGCCCCCCCGGACGCCCGGATCCCCCGGCTTGGGGGAGGGGCGGCACTGCAGCAGGGGGAGGGGCGGCTCCATGTGACCCCTCCCCCCCATTTAACCCTCCCCCCCCCGGTGTTTTGCAGACGCCGGAGCAGAGCGGCGCGGGACAGCGGCGCGAGCGGGTCCGTGCCTCGGCCCCCCCTCCCCCCACCCCCCCACCATCCCCCCTCCCCCCCTGCCCCACCCCCCATCGCCCCCATCAGGCCCCCTCCCCCGCCCCCCCTCCATCACCCCATCCCCCCTCCCTCACCCCCCTCCCCGTCCCCCCACCCCTCCCCCACCCCAGCCCCACCCTCGGGTACCACTTGCGGGGGGGGGGGAGGGGCGGGGGGGGGGGGAGCTCCCTGTGGGGCAGGGCTGTGTGGGGCTGGGCATCCCCTATGGATGTATAGGGGATGGGGTCCTCCTATGGGGCGGGGTCTCTATAGGGGCGGGCGGGCTCTGTGGGGCTGGGTGCGGAGGGGGTGGGCGTCTCCCTATAGATGTATAGGGGATGGGGGATCTCCCTATAGGGCAGGGCTCTGTGGGGCGGGGTGTATAGGGGATGGGGTCTCTCTATGGGGCAGGGTTGTGTGGGGCTGGGCATATAGGGGCTGGGCATCTCCCTACGGGTGTATAGGGGACGGGGTCCTCCTATGGGGCTGGGTGTCCCTATAGGGCAGGGCTCTATGGGGCTGGGTGTGTAGGGGATGGGCGTCTCCCTATGGATGTATAGGGGATGGGGGGGGCTCCCTATGGGGCTGGGCTCTGTGGGGTTGGGGGTGTAGGGGATGAGCATCTCCCTATGGATGTATAGGGGATGGGGGGGGCTTGCTATAGGGCAGGGGTCTATAGGCTGGGTGTGTAGGGAACGGGCATCTCCCCTACGGATGTATAGGGGATGGGGGGGGGGGTGTCTCCCTATGGGGCTGGGCGTCCCTATAGGGCAGGGCTCTATAGGCTGGCTCTGCAGGGGGTGGGCGTCTCCCCTATGGATGTATAGGGGATGGGAGGGGTGCCTCCCTATGGGGCAGGGCCCTACGGGGCTGGCTGTATAGGAGCTGGGGCTCCCTATGGGGCCAGACCTATAGGGACTGGGCCTTCCTATAGGGTAGGATCTATAGGGCCTGGGGCTCCCCTATGGGGCAGGGTTCCATGGGGCCAGATCTAGAGGGGGTTGGAGCTCCCTATAGGGCCAGATCAGTGGGGCGGGGGTGTCCCTATGGGGCGGGGCTCACCCCCCCCCCCGCCCCCCCGCAGGTGCCGTGACACGCGTGTGCCCCCCCCCCCCGCGCCCCCCCCGCCCCCCGGCAGTTTCCGCTGGGGGATTTATGGGGCTATTTCGGGAGCTGCCACCTGCCCCGGCCCCACAGCTGGGGGGGCCCATGGGGGGGAGGCTGGCCCCATAGCGGGGGGGGGGGTGCCACCCCCACCCCACGGCGCCCCACGCCCCTGCCCCACGGCTAGGGACCTGCTGCAAGGGTACCCCATAGCTCTGCCCATAGCTCTGGCCCTGCCCCATAGCTCTGCCCCATAGACATGGACCTGCCCTGTAGCTCTGCTCCATGGCCCTGCCCCATATCCTTGCCCCACGGCTGTGGCTCTGCCCCATAGCCCTGATGCACGGCTGTGGCTCGGCCCCATAGCCCTGCCCCACGGCTGTGGCTCTG